>NC_066580.1:491315462-491377775 GCF_024323335.1 Lathyrus oleraceus | reverse complement strand
ATATATATTTCTTATCGGGCCATCATCATATAAGAGTTAAGAGTTCGGATGTACCATAGACCGCATTTAGAATCCTATATGGCCATTATGAGTTCCTTGTAATGCCTTCTGGTGTGATGAATGCTCCTGCTATTTTCATGGACTATATGTATCGGATATTCCAAGCTTGGACCAGTTCGTGGTGATCTTTATTGATGGCATTCTTATTTATTCTCGTACTCCCCAAGAACACGGAGAACACCTAAGGATTGTTCTATCTGTACTGCAAGAGAAGCAACTTTTTGCCAAGTTAAGTAAGTGTGTATTTTGGATGAACAAAGTGAAGTTCCTGGTCATGTAATATCGCAAGGAGGTGTATCAGTGGATCCATCTAAAGTTGAAGCAGTTATTAATTGGGAAAGACTGAAGAATTCTTCCGAAGTCATAAGTTTCTTGGGTTTGGCAGGTTATTATCGAAGGTTTATCAAGGGGTTTTCACAGATAGCTTTACCAATGACTAGACTTACCCGAGACGAAATTTCTTTCAAATGGGATTCGAAGTGTGAGAAGAGTTTCATGAGTTTGAAGGAAATGCTAACCACTGCTCCTATTATAATCATCCTTGATCCTAGTAAGTCTTATGAAGTATTTTGTGATTCCTCTAAGAAAGGATTAGGAGGGGTGTTAATGCAGAGTGGTCAGGTTGTAGCTTATGCCTCTCGTCAGTTGAAGCCTCATGAAGAGAACTATTCGACTCATGATCTTGAACTAGCTGTTGTTGTTTTTGCATTGAAAGTGTGGTGACATTACTTGTATGGAGTGCATTTTGAGATGTTTAGTTATCACAAGAATTTGAAATACTTATTCGACCAGAAAGAGTTAAACATGAGACGTAGGAGATGGATGAAGTATTTGAAGGATTTTGATTTTGAGCTTAAGTACCACCCGGGGAAAGCGAATGAGGTTGTGAATGCCTTAAGTCGAAAAGAGATGCATAAAGATGAGTTGATGATGTTAGAATGCGCATTGTTGGAAAAGTTCCGAGATTTTAATCTTCAATTTAGTTGGAAGCAAGATGGTGTGATAATGGGAAACTTGAATGTTATTTCTAACCTAAGGGAAGAGATCCGACAAGGAAAAATGATATATGAGAAGTTGCAAGAGATGTCGATTCAACCAGGTTTCGCTCAGTCACCGGATGGAGTCATTATGTTTAATCAAAGGATTTATGTTCCGAATGATGCCGAGCTGAAAAGAAACATTTTGGAGGAAGCTCACAAGGGGGCATTTACTATACATCCAGGTTCATCTAAGATGTATCAAGACTTGAAGAAGGACTACTGGTGGCCTAGAATGAAAAGGGGATATTGTAGAGTATGTGTCGGAATGCATTGTATGCCAGCAGGTAAAGATCGAACATCAGAAACAAGGTGGTTTATTGCGACCTTTAGAGATTCCAGTTTGGAAATGGGATAGTATTTCAATGGATTTTGCAGTAGGGTTACCTCGGACCCAAGGAGGTTATGATTCAATTTGGGTGATCGTGGATCGGTTAACTAAGTTTGCGCACTTCTTGACCGTGAAGACTACTTACAAGGCAAGTCACCTTGCAAGGTTGTTCATTTCGGAATTGTTAGGTTGCATGGTGTTCCAACCAGCATTGTGCCCGATAGAGACCCAAAGTTTACTTCAAGATTTTGGAAGGCATTCCAACAAGCAATGGGATCGAGATTGTGTTTGAGTACTTTTAATCATCCTCAAACGGATGGTCAGACTGAACGGACGATACAGACATTGGAAGATATGTTAAGAGCTTGTGTACTTGAAAGTGAAGGGAATTGGAATGAGCTTTTACCACTGATTGAATTCACATATAACAATAGTTATCATACAAGTATCGTGATGGCTCCTTATGAAGCCTTGTATGGACGGAAATGTAGGACACCTCTATGTTGGACAGAAGTTGGTGAAGAAAGGATCTTAGGACCGAAGACTATTCAAGAGACTACGGAAAAGATAAGGATAGCCTGTGATAAGATGAAGAAAGCGCAAGATCTCCAAAAGAGCTATGCAGATCATAGAAGAAGACCATTGGAATTTGATGAAGGTGGTCATGTATTTTTGAAAGTAACTTCGAGGTTGAGACTGAAAGGACCGTTTAAGTCACGGAAGCTAAGTCCGAGATACATAGGGCCATACCAGATTATAGAGAGGATTGGAGAGGTAGCCTACAGATTAGCCTTACCACCTTCTCTATCAGAAATGCATGACGTTTTTCACGTATCTCAACTCCGGAAGTTCATTCCAGATTCTCTTCAGCCTATTCTTCCAGATTCAATAGAAGTAGAAGCAGATCTAACTTTTGAACCTCTTCCAAGTCGCATTGCAGGAAGAGAAGTTAAGGTATTAAGGAATAAGGAGATTCCTTTTGTTAAGGTTCAGTGGGATGAATCACATCTGGGCGATGCTACTTGGGAACTGGAGTCAGAAATGCGAGAAGTTTTCCCTCATATCTTCCAGGTAATATTTAAATTCGAGGACAAATTTTTATTTAAGGGGGGGGATGTAATACCCCGTATTTCCTTAAATACCCAAATTCCTATTAATTGAGATCAATTGAGTTCCTATGTGCTCTAAAACTTGTCAATTGGGATAAATAGAGTAAATAGTGAGTCCATGTTGACTTAATTAATATTAATTGTGACAGACCTTTTATTATTTGGGACATTTTGGTAATACTAATAATGGGTCAATATCTCTGGTAGAACGAATATTACAAGTTTGGTGCCACTTGAGATATTTGTTGCTACTACTAACCACTTACTAACCACACATTTCCCATGCCCACTTGCAACTAGTCTTAGACTCACTCACCACCATATGTTATTATCTCTTACCAACTACCCGCATGTGCCATTTCATTTTCTATATGTATCAGAAAGCTAGAGAGATAGAAGAAGAGGAAGTAAGCTAGTGAAGAAGAATAAGAAAAGCTTGAAACCAACACCATCATCTTCATCCTCATCTCATCTTCAACAACTTCTCCTCTTCTATTTCTTGAGGTGGGTTCTAGTTAGAAACCCTAGGTTTCTAGAAGATTAGGGTTGTAGAATCATAGATAAATCATGAAAATCCATGCTATATGATGAATATCTTTCTTGCTCTTGTTGATTTCCATGAATATGTGCTTGATGTGTTCTTATGATTGTTGTGATTACATGATTTGTTTGTGTTGTGGTTAAATGATTGGTTGTGGTTATGACCTTGAAATCTTTGTGGTTATGAACTTGGAATACTTGTTATATATATGTATATGAGCATGTAGTATGATGGGTTTTGTTGGAAGGAGAAGTGGATGGTTTGTTAGATATGGATTAACAGAGGAAATGGTGTTCTGTGAATTGAAAATGTGGAAATGTGTGAGGACAAATCAATTGGTCCCTACAACCAACCGATTGCACAACCCTTGTGTTTTGCATAAAATGTGATTTTAGCATGACCAATCGATTGGCAGTGTATTACAATCGATTGCATGAACCTTCTGTTTTGGAACAGTGGAAAATTTTAGTGAGTCAATCGGTTGACACTGAGGATCAATCAATTGATCCTGTGCAAACATTGAAAAACTAAAATGTGAGAGGAACCAATAGATTGGGCCTCCCCAACCAATCGATTGACTTATGTTAAAAACTTCAAAATCCATTTCTTAAGTGTTCCTAAGTGCATTCTTCCAACCCTTAATCATTTGTGATGCTATGCTTATGTTGAATACATGCTAATGGTGAAAATTACATGATGAATCTAGTGAGTTAACCTAGGATTGGTATTAGGCCATAAGATAGGTTTATGACATGGATAACACGAGAAGCGATATTTATTTGTACGGCGCTTATGTGGAGGTCGTGGACGAATGGTTGTTATAATTTAGAATGAGGCGCATTGTATGGAACATGCCATGTTATTGTTTGTGTATTATGGTGAATGAAGTCACATGTGATCGATGGATCTTGTTATGGTTTGTGGAACCGATCATGTATTCAAAATGTGTGTTTTTCCTGTGATGGTGCACATCTCTATTTGGCATGCTTAGATTAGTAAGGATTGGGATGTGAGACCGATGATTCGAGCCTCAATTGGGTTTGAGTCCCAACCACGACGGACGTGGGGGAAAGGTGGACACCTAAATGGGTTAGATTCCCATACGGTGAAAGAGACCCTAAGTGGGTTAGATTCCCATACGGGTGACGGTCGTTTGAATTGGGGATTAAGCCTCATAGAGGACCCGATATCCACTGCGAAAGTCGAATCATATGAGCATGCATGAACCGGGCCTGGCTTAGACGTAAGCCCGTTCGGGAATTGATGTTTCGTGATCTGAATAATGATCGTGGTTGAGTTGTGAGAACTCAGGTGCATGTTGCCATACATTACAAGTTAGTTTCCCCATCGCTTAAGTCTTCGTTCCCTTGTTGAGTTGAGTTGAGTATTGATTAGAGAACCCTATAGAGCCGAGTGGACCCATAAGATAGGGAACCCACTGAGATTATTATCTCACCCCATGTTGTTGATTATTTTTCAGTTGGTTCTGAGCAGGTGAAGGGTAAGGACAAGATAGAGTGATGTCTTGCTTACCTGGTGGCTGGATGGCTATTCCGCTATGTAGATATTTTTGGGATCATTGTTTAATGATATAGCTCCTAGTAGTTTTATTTTGGGCACATTTGTGTACATTTTGTGCCATGTTATGTTTCTTTTGGGCATGTATGTATATGTACATTGTGCTGCTAGGCGCTTATGTAGTTCAGTACCAATTTTACACTATGTATAATATGTATTCTAGACATATATTATATGTGGGTGTTACAGTTGGTATCGGAGCAGGTCGTATCCTTGACCTAGCCATGAAATATTATAAGTATTTCCTTCTGCCTCATATGTGGGTTGTCATCATTGTCCTTGGTGTTATATTCATAGTATTGAGCCTGATCAACTTAATCCTATTTGTATGACATTCAAGATCATGGCTGACAGACGCAGAGGTCGTGGTAGACCCAGAACGCAAAATTCATACTCTGAACCGCCAAGTGGTAGTGAATGTTTTCAATGGCCTCAGTTTGTGCAACAAATGCAACAACAACAGAACCAATTCATGCAACAGATGATGCAACAGTGGAATGGTGGTTTGCATCCTCAAGGGGTTCCACAAGAAGCTGCAGGTGGTAGTTTCCGAGATTTCTTCCGCATGAATCCTCTTGAATTCCATGGTGGGTTGAATCCTGTGAAGGCTCAGGAGTGGATAACCAACATGGAAAGGATTTTTCAGATAGTGCATTCTAGTGAAGAGAATAAGGTTGTGTTTGCTTCTCACATGATGAAGGGTCTAGTCGTGAGATGGTTGGAGAGTGTTTCGACTCTCATGACCAATCAAGGAGTACCTTGGGATTGGGAGCATTTTAAGACTATTTTCCTGGATAAGTATTTTCCTAGTTCTTTGAGGACTCAGAAAGAGTTTGAGTTTCAACAGCTCAGGCAGGGTACTATGATAGTAGCTGCATATGCTGAGAAGTTCGAAGATATGGATGCTTATTCTAGACAGGCCACGTATGCATCAGATGAGAGGTAGAAGATTGATCAGTTTCTTTTTGGTCTAAGGGGTGAAATTTCTCATAGTGTTTCTCAAAGGGAATTCACTACTTATGCTGAATTGTTAAGGCAATGTTATGTGGTTGAGAACAGTTTGAAGAAAGTTCAAGAAGAAAGGGATCAGTATATGAGTGGGCAGAGAGACCAAGGGAGGCCAGGTATCCAGTTCAGGCCTAGATCTCAGGCTTTCAAAGGAAAACAGTTCCAACATGCAAGACCTAACCATCCACCTCAATGTCAAGTGTGTAAGAAGTCTCATTTTGGAAGATGTGCTGGAAGTGGAGTTAGGTGTTTTACTTGTCAGAGGGAGGGACACATGTCTAGGGAATGTCCTCAGAATAAGAATCAGATGCAGGGGAGGAGCACCGATCGAGTTTATACTTTGGATGCAAGGAAGGCTAAGAGAAACAATGCCTTAATTGCTGGTACGTGTCTTGTCAATGATCATCCTTGTTTTGTATTGTTTGATTATGGGGCGACACACTCTTTTGTATCAATTCAGTGCATGAAGCGTCTTGGCTTGCAAGCAATTCCCTTGTCTCCTCCTATGGTGGTTACTACCGCCATGGATGATGTGGTTGAGATGCCGTTGATTTTTGAAAATTGTTCGCTCTCGGTGAATGTTAGAATTTTCCAGATTGATCTTATTTGTTTACCACCTAAGAAGGTTAACGTGGTTTTGGGGATGGATTGGCTTTCCGCCAATTCGATGTTTATTGGATGTGAAGAGAAGTTGATTATCATTCCATCTAGTGAAGCTACTTCAAAGGATGTATTAACTACTATCTTTGAAGGTACGGTTGGTATGGTTAATTTCTTATTTGAGAATGAAAAGTCAGTTCTCTTGGTACTTACCAAGGAATCTAGCGATAATCTGAGTGTTACACAAATACCTGTCGTTTGTGAATTTCCGGAAGTTTTCCTTAGGACGACTCCAATCTTCGTTTCTCCGAATCGCATGGCGCCACTCGAGTTGAAAGAGTTGAAGAATCAATTGGAAGAGTTGTTAACCAAGCATTTCATCCGACCTAGTGTCTCACCATGGGGAGCTCCAGTGTTATTAGTAAAGAAGAAGGACAACATTATGCGGTTGTGTATTGATTATCGCCAGTTGAATAAAGTTACCATTAAGAATAAGTATCCTCTGCCAAGGATAGACGATTTGTTAGATCAGTTGAAAGGAGCCTGTGTGTTCTCGAAGATTGATTTGCGATCGGGCTATTATCAAATAAGAGTTAAGAGTTTGGATGTACCAAAGACCGCATTTAGAACCCTATATGGCCATTATGAGTTCCTTGTAATGCCTTCTGGTGTGACAAATGCTCCTGCTATTTTCGTGGACTATATGAATCGGATATTCCAACCTTACTTGGACCAGTTCGTGGTGATATTTATTGATGACATTCTTATTTATTCTCGTACTCCCCAAGAACACGGATAACACCTAAGGATTGTTCTATCTATACTGCAAGAGAAGCAACTTTTTTCCAAGTTAAGTAAGTGTGAATTTTGGATGAATGAAGTGAAGTTCCTTGGTCATGTAATATCGCAAGGAGGTGTATCAGTGGATCCATCTAAAGTTGAAGAAGTTATTAATTGGGAAATACCAAATAATGCTTCCGAAGTCAGAAGTTTCTTGGGTTTGGAAGGTTATTATTGAAGGTTTATAAAGGGGTTTTCACAGATAGCTTTACCAACGATTAGACTTACCCGAAAGGAAATTTCTTTCAAATCGGATTCGAAGTGTGAGAAGAGTTTCATGAGTTTGAAGGAAAGTCTAACAACTGCTCCTGTTTTAATCATCCCTGATCCTAGTAAGTCTTAAGAAGTATTTTGTGATGCCTCTAAGAAAGGATTATGAGGGGTGTTAATGCATAGTGGTCAGGTTGTAGCTTATGCCTCTCGTTAGTTAAAGCCTCATGAAGAGAACTATCTGACTCATGATCTTGAACTAGCTGTTGTTGTTTTTGCATTGAAAGTGCGGCGACATTACTTGTATGGAGTGCATTTTGAGATGTTTAGTGATCACAAGAGTTTGAAATACTTATTTGACCAGAAAGAATTAAACATGAGACATAGGAGATGGATGGAGTATTTGAAGGATTTTGATTTTGAGCTTAAGTACCACCTGGGGAAAGCGAATAAGGTTGCGGATGACTTAAGTCGGAAAGAGATGCATAAAGTTGAGTTGATGATGTTAGACTACGCATTGTTGGAAAAGTTTTGAGATCTTAATCTTCAGTTTAGTTGGACGCAGGATGGTGTGATAATGGGAAACTTAAATGTTATTTCTAACCTAAGGGAAGAGATCCGACAAGGACAAATGATAGAAGAGAAGTTACAAGAGACATCGATTCAACCAGGTTTCGCTCAGTCACCGGATGGAGTCATTCTCTATAACCAAAGGATTTGTGTTTCGAACGATGCCGAGATGAAAAGAAAAGTTTTGGAGGAAGCTTACAAGGGGGCGTTTACTATACATCCAGGTTCATCTAAGATGTATAAAGACTTGAAGAAGGACTACTGGTGGCCTGGAATGAAAAGGGATATTGCAGAGTATGTGTCGGAATACATTGTATGCCAGCAGGTAAAGATCGAACATCAGAAACCAGGTGGTTTATTGTGACCTTTAGAGATTCCAGTTTGGAAATGGGGTAGTATTTCAATGGATTTTGTAGTAGGGTTACCTCGGACGCAAGGAGGTTATGATTCAATTTGGGTGACTATGGATCGGTTAACTAAATCCACGCACTTCTTGGCCGTGAAGACTACTTACAAGGCAAGTCACCTTGCACGGTTGTTCATTTCGGGAAGTTTACTTCAAGATTTTGGAAGGCATTCCAACAAGCAATGGGATCGAGATTGTGTTTGAGTACTTCTAATCATCCTCAAACGGATCGTTAGACTGAACGGACGATACAGACATTGGAAGATATGTTAAGAGCTTGTGTACTTGAAAGTGGAGGGAATTGGAAGGAGCTTTTACCACTGATTGAATTCGCATATAACAATAGTTATCATACAAGTATCATGATGGCTCCTTATGAAGCCTTGTATGGACGGAAATGTAGGACACCTCTATGTTGGACAGAAGTTGGTGAAGAAAGGATCTTAGGACCGAAGATTATTCAAGAAACTACGAAAAAGATAAGGATGGTCCGTGATAAGATGAAGAAAGCACAAGATCGCCAAAAGAGCTATGCAGATCACAGAAGAAGACCATTGGAATTTGATGAAGGTGATCATATATTTTTGAAAGTGACTTAGAGGTTGAGACTGAAAGGAACGTTTAAGTCACAGAAGCTAAGTCCGAGATACATAGGGCCATACCAGATTATATAGAGGATTGGAGAAGTAGCCTACAGATTATCCTTACCACCTTCTCTATCAGAAATGCATGACGTTTTTCACGTATCTTAACTCCGGAAGTTCATTCCAGATTCTCTTCAGCCTATTCCTCCAGATTCAATAGAAGTAAAAGCAGATCTGACTTTCGAACCTCTACTAAGGCGCATTGCAGGACGAGAAGTTAAGGTATTAAGGAATAAGGAGATTCCTCTTGTTAAGGTTCAGTGGGATGAATCACATCCGGGCAATGCTACCCGGGAACTGGAGTCAGAAATGCGAGAAGCTTACCCTCATTTCTTCCAGGTAATATTTAAATTCGATGACGAATTTTTATTTAAGGGGGGAGGATGTAATACCCCATATTTCCTTAAATACCCAAATTCCTATTAATTGAGATCAATTGAGTTCCTATGTGCTCTGAAAGTTGTCAATTGGGATAAATAGAGTAAGTAGTGAGTTCAGGTTGACTTAATTAATATTAATTGAGATTTACCTTTTATTATTTGGGACATTTTGGTAACACTAATAATGCGTCAATAGCTCTGGTAAAACGAATATTACAAGTTTGGTGCCACTTGAGATATTTGTTGCTACTAGTAACCACTTACTAACAACACATTTCCCATGGCCACTTGCAACTAGTCTTGGACTCACTCACCACCACATGTTATTATCTCTTACCAACTACCCACATGTGCCATTTCATTTTCTCTATGTATCAGAAAGCTAGAGGGATAGAAGAAGAGGAAGCAAGCTAGTGAAGAAGAATAAGAAAAGCTTGAAACCAACACCATCATCTTCATCCTCATCTCATCTTCAACAACTTCTCCTCTTCTATTTCTTGAGGTGGGTTCTAGTTAGAAACCCTAGGTTTCTAGAAGATTAGGGTTGTAGAATCATAGATAAATCATGAAAATCCATGCTATATGATGAATATCTTTCTTTCTCTTGTTGATTTCCATGAATATGTGCTTGATGTGTTCTTATGATTGTTGTGATTACATGATTTGTTGTGTTTGTGGTTATGACCTTGAAATCTTTGTGGTTATGAACTTGGAATGCTTGTTATATATATGTGTATATGAGCATGTAGTATGATGGGTTTGCTGGAAGGAGAAGTGGATGGTTTGTTAGAAATGGATTAACAGAGGAAATGGTGTTATGTGAATTGAAAATGTGGAAATGTGTGAGGACCAATCGATTGGTCCCTGCAACCAACCGATTGCACAACCCTTGTGCTTTGCATAAAATGTGATTTTAGCACGACCAATCAATTGACAGTGTATTACAATCGGTTGCATGAACCTTCTATTTTGGAACTGTGGAAAATTTTAGTGAGCCAATTGATTGACACTGAGGATCAATCAATTGATCCTGTGCAAACTTTGAAAAATAGAAATGTGAGAGGAACCAATAGATTGGGCCTCCCCAACCAATCGATTGACTTATGTTAAAAACTTCAAAATCCATTTCTTAAGTGTTCCTAAGTGCATTCTTCCAACCCTTAATCATTTGTGATGCTATGCTTATGTTGAATAAATGCTAATGGTGAAAATTACATGATGAATATAGTGAGTTAACCTAGGATTGGTATTAGGCCATAAGCTAGGTTTAGAAGATAGAGAGGTTAAGAGATTCAAGCTTGAAGGTCTCATAAATTGATCACTAGCCATCTGAGGGTTTGTGCTTCAATTAGGGTTTCTTGGTCCTTCAAGGAGGTTGAGCATTATCTTGGTTGCAAGGATACATCATCATCATTATGGCTATGTAATCCTCCATGGATTCATTGTTCATGCTCAGATTCCTTGGGATTAGGGTTTTGACCTCTGGTCAACCCTAATCAGATGCATTCTACCAGTCAGGGTTTCAAGGAGATGAGGTTATTTGCTTGGATGGGGATCATATGATTATTATATGAAGCTTACAAGAGCTAGGGTTTCATTTTGGAGTCATTTTCTTAGGTGGTTGAGGCTCAAAGTTGATCAAAGCATGGCTAGGTCATCTGAGGACCTAGAAAGTCAACAGAAAGTCAACTGAGGGCTAGGAGGTGGATAAATGATTTTCAACATCTCATTCATGTTCAAAAGAGGCTTATTCATCATTACAAATGCATATCTTGAATAATTTAAGGTCAGATCAAAACTTTCCAAAAATGGAAAGTGACCTATAATTGAAAGTTTCCAAATATGGAAAGTTTTTTGTTCAAATTCAACTTGATCTTGCATCATCAAAAAAGCTTCAAATGCAATTTTGTCCAACATGAAAGTTGAATATCTCTCTCTCCCATTTCCAAAAAGTTCAAGATCATGAGCATCTAATGAATGGTTGAGGAGATATGATCCAATCATTGCCAAGTGGGCTTGAAACTTCAAAAGGGCATATCTTTTGATTCATAACTCCAAATTGAGTGGCTTTTCTTGCATTTTTCTTCTCATGACATGAAGTTTCCAAACCATTAATCACATTGCATGAATTTCCATTATATGATCATTTGCTATTTCAAGTCAATTTTGGAGGGAAAATGGCCAATTCAAAAATGGTGCATCATGGGAACTATTTACCATTGCCATTGTGTTTGGAAAATGATTTTAAGTGAAAATGATCAGCCACATGATACTGTTCACGTTGGAAATAGCCATGCACCCTCCAATTTGTCATTTTTGGTCAAAACACCTTATCTTGATTAATCACAACTAAACCATGCCTAATTTTAATTAGTATGTGATTAGTGAAGCATATATATTGATAATCATAACAGAATTTCACTTTAGCTTCATTCATTCACCATTTTAGATCTAGTTTTCATCTCACATCAAAAACTTTCTCTCAACCAAAACGTGAAATTTCTTCAAAGAACCTTGCATTTTTCTTCCATATTCTGAACCATTGAGTGTAGTAGATGGAGAATCAAGCTTTGGATTGTTGAATTCGTGTGGAAATTGTGCATTGAAGCTCAAGAACTCAAGAATGAAAATGGATTGTTAACCTAGATCTACATGGTTTCAAGCTTCAAGTTCTTCACCAAACTTCATCACAAGTATTCTGGAGTTGATTTGGATCATTCAAGGCTTTGAAACTGCAGAATCCAGAACCTGCTCTTCAAGACGTAGGTTTTTCGAAGCTTCCAATTCTCAAATCTATGTGCACGATAGTGTAGGTCTCATGTTGCTGATGATCCTGATGAAAATTTCGTGTGATTTGGATGATTATTGAGTAAGATATGCTTGTTTGAAATTTTGTACATCAAACTTATTTTGCTCGATCTACATTCGTTGTGATGATTTAGCATGAATTGACAATGGATTATTGATGTACGTTGCATGAGCTTTGATTTGGTATAACTTTTGATGAATTCTGGAAAATTCTGGAAATTGTTGCATGCGTGAACAGTAACCACCACCGTCTTCATGAAGAAGACTGTGGTTTCAGCCATTAGCGACGGCCTAGCGTCCATTTTGCGTCCGCGTCTGGTTCTTGCTGACTGTGCTAGGGTTTTTTGTCCTATTCACTTGCCACGCAGTTGCCTTGCTAGCATTATCATTGGCCAATGTTCATTGACTGGCGCCACACAAGCGTTTGACCATGACCTGGACGCGCCACACAAGCATTTGACCATGACCTGGACGCGCCAACTGGTTAATTGAAACGCCTTCGTTTTGCCTCTCCCTCAATTCGATTCCTGGCAAGGCACTTTAGAATTTTATTTTCTGTTTTCCACACGCACACACTTCAAATCCCTCTGGCGCCACTTATTCAAATTAATTTCACCAATTCATTTTCCCTCCATTTCCATATACTATGCTTCATTTCATTTCATTTTTTCGCTCAACTTCAAAAATTCATAATAAATAAAAAAATGCTCCAAATAATCCCTGGTTTTTTGCTACTTGTTCATTAAGATGTTCTCTATTTTATGATGTTAATTTCTGAAGTTGTGCATGGCTGGATTGTGAATTATGCTAGACTATGTGATCATGTGTACATTTGTGACCTTGTTCCATTCATCTTATCATAAAATGCTCAATATTGATCCAAATGCATTGAAATTTTGTATGATGTTTCTTAACATGTTGATGGATGTTTGAGGCTTGATTGTGCATTTTTATCATTTGCCATTTCTGTTTTATGCACATGTTTGTATGGTGTGACAATGTGTGTCATACATTGGGATGTCTTGCTTGTGTAATTTTATTTCCCTATCAATTGAACTCTGATGATTCTGATTTTTTGTATGATGATTGGTTTGAATGTGTTGTATGCTCATAATTTTTTCCAGAATTATTTGAATCATTTCTGTTTTGATTTGGAATTTTCATTCTCAATGTCCAAATATGTGCTTTGAACTTGTCTTTGACTTCCCTTGCACGTGAAATGACTTTGCTTAATGATTTTGACTTGGTCCTTTTTAGGACATGTTAATATGTGTTTGAAGTTGCAATGTGTTGAATATTAGCTCCTGTTTTGAATTTTTTCTTCACCTTTGACCCTAGGCTTTGACCTAGTGGTTTGTACTTACGTGTGAGCTTTGAATTTCAGGACCAAGCACCCAAATTCCATGGTTAATGTTGCTTCATCATTTGAATGTTGATATTTGCTATTGATTGCTAACATTTGTTTGTTTTGTAGGTTGATGATAATTCACTTGAGTTTGCCTTATGGCTTATATGTTGTACATTGGGATTGTCTGTTTGTTGTTGACTGTTGTCTGTTTGTCTGAATACTGTACTGATTTGTTTAGTTGTTTACACAGGTACCTAAGTTGCTTTAAGTTCATTTGAAATTTACGTTGCTTGTGGTTGGCATACCACTTAGGTATTTTCCTTGATCTCCATGTAGTCTGGAAGACCTGTCATGTTATTTTGGCAGGCACCTGTCTGAAGCCCTCCTTAAGAGGCCATGTCTTTGTTTGTTTAATTTTGTGCCTTGTACATGTAGAGACCTCCTAAGTGAAGAGGCATTGGCAGATAAAAGGGATGTGCAATCCATCCCCTACTACTCAGTTGTGTCATTCATCTTGCTCACACCCTGTGTTGATGCACTTTGAATAAAAACCCAAATCTTGTTGTGTCAAGTCATGTGGAATAGAGTCCCACATTCTGGACTCCCACACATTCTTTGATTCAAGCTCACCCAGGCCTGGGTTAAGAGCTATGAGGCATAAACCTCATCTCCATTTCATCTGCTCACCCTAACTCTCAATGTTAGAGGTTAAGAGCCTGACCATCCTTCCAGTATTTGGCTTGTTTGTCAAGGTCGATATGACCCCTTGACTAAAGCCCAACCTTTCTTGAGCCCCCTTGGTTGTGTATAGTGTGTGCTATTTGCTTTTGATGTTTATCTGCTTAGCTTCTTATCTCCTTTCTGTAGGAGTCGTATGATTAACTTTTGAGGAAGTTGACGTACGTAGAGATAGACTTGAGTTGACTCACTACCTGTGTGAGTCAAACTCTTGTTAGAAACCTTAACCTAGGACTATTGTGGATTACATGATAACTATTAGGCTCGAGCCAGTCTCCCTTTTAGTTTGTCATTTCCCAGTCTCTGGTTAGGATAGAAATTTCTCCTCTGTTAAGGGGAACTACGTCGCCTTGATCCTTATACCAGATGAGGTACGTAGGCAGGAGATCGTGCGAGATCTCTCCGGGCGCCCTTTCTTTTTTGCATGCGTTTTGCTTGACAGCTATTAGGCTCGAGTTCCAGACTCCCTATTAGCCTGTCTGTTTGATAACCCTTTTGTTTTTTGTGTGTTTGGAGATGGACGTAAGCCCGGCGATTGGCATTCCGTTTCCTATTTGTTGTGTTTGTTTGTTTGGAGTCCGATGTAAGCCCAGCGATTGGCATTCAGTTTCTCGTTTGTTGTTGTTTGTGGAGTCAGATGTAAGACCATTGATTGGCTATCTGTTTCCTGTTTCTGTTGTGGAGTTGGATGTAAGCCCAGCGATTGGCATTCCGTTTCCAGTTGTGTGTTTGCTTTGACGTCTCAGCATCTTTGTGTTGTGTTTTGTTTCGGCGTGCGTTAGCCGAACTACGGTAGCTCTGATTCTCATTCCAGATGAGATACGTAGGCATAGGATGCGATATCCTAGCGAGCCCGTTTCCCATTTCCCTGAACTACGTCGACTCTGATGTTTGTTTCTGACAAACTACATAGGCCCCGGATGCGATATCCTATCGAGTTCGTTCCCCTCTTCTTCCATCTATGTTTTGTTCCAGCGTGTGTGCATTCTTTGAGCAGTTTTAGCAACCTTATTCTATTCGTTTTGAGCGTGGATCCCGTCGAGTACGACGGACGTGAGGGGGTGCTAATACCTTCCCCTTGCGTAACCGACTCCCGATCCTTGTAATCTCCGGTCGTAAGACCATTTCCTTTCCAGGTTTACTTCGAGCGTTTCCTTTCCCTCCTTTGGGATAAATAACGCACGGTGGCGGCTCTGTTTGTTTGTTTTTCCCGCCGGTTGTTTTTCGCGGATGCGACAGTTGGCGACTCTCCTGGGGATTTAAGAAGTTGACCTCTTGCTGGTCCATCTTCCCTGAGCGAGTCAGTCCTAGCGCTCTCTAGGGTAGTTTTGGTTGCTTTTATTGCTTTATTTATTGCATTTATGATTATTACACCGTGATTGTATATATATTTGCACATATGTTTTCATGCATCATATTATCATTATGCTGGATTCTGTACAGGTTTGGTTCCTCTAATTTGGGGTGGGTGTTCTGAGTGGGGCTAAAACCCAGGCCCGAGTATACACCTAGGATTAGCGTGGTCTCACGTCTCCTCACATGTTAGGTCAACATGGTTGTTGCGACGTGACATGCCACAAGCCGGACGAGGTTCTTTTGAGAGAGCTCTTCCTTTGTAGAGTATCCACTTTGGCTGAGTTACCTCATCTGAGCTGTTGACTTCGGTGACCGTTCTTTCCCGGATCTTTGGTTTAGATGATCTTATGAGAGCTGCAGCGGCACACCCGAAAGGGCAAACCCGTTGAGTATCTTGTCCGATTGTCGAGACCATTATCCGCCTTAGGATGACCTTGATTAGAATTCACCTGTGAGGGGAGGGTTGATTTTTACAGATGCATGTTCTGATGGTGGCTTTGATGGTGACTAATGGTTCGGTTATTGGTCAGAGTTCTATTTATAAGTCGGATTTACGGATTTATTTCTGAGATGCCGGAGTTCTGTCCGTGGTATTTATCAGAGGGGATCCGTTTATTTCAGGATTCCCTGGGTTGGTACAGATGATTTTGTTGTTATCAGATCAGTGGTTTTCCAGTGATGGTGGTGATGTATTCTCAGTTCCGTTTATTTCGGAACCCCGAGTCAGATTTGTGGTTACTCAGTACCTCAGATGGTTGTGATCAGTTCAGAGACCGTAACTCAGTGCAGTTGATTTTCAGAGGACTTGGAGGATGGCACAGTGCATTGCATTCATGCATTAGCATCATTCATATTTTGCATTTATCTGCATCTAACTCATGTTTATCCATATACTCAGGGTACATTCTCGATTGAGATTCTGGTTGAGAGACGTCCTAATGTCAGAATGTTATTGCCGAATTTTTATCCATCTCGATGAAGCCAGAATCGAAGGACAGAATGTTCCTCAGGCGGATAGACGTTGCATGCATGCGTGAGTCATAATAACCTGTCTTCTGTTTTGCAGGTGTCAGTTTCTAACGTGTTTGATTGACTTAGGAACCATTGCTCGCGCACGTAGAATCATTCCCTTGCACGTAGCACGTCCGCACAGATACTGATGGATCTACCCAACGTAGACATTCTCGAGCTTAAAGAGAAGATGGGAGAGTTGATCAGTGCTATGCAAGGGTTTGCCTTGGAATAGAAAGCACTTGCCGATAAAGTGGAAAAGCTCGAGCGGGCTTCAGCTGCCAACAGTGGTAATAATCAGGAGGGTGTTTCCAACAATGGTCTTGGTAGTTCTAGGGACGGTGGTGATCCCAGAAGGAAGACAACTACTGCTGGTGTAGTGATCAACAATGGTGGTGGTTTTGATTTCGCTACAGGCGGGGGACCAGGTCTTGTGGGCAATAATTTGAAGGATAATCAGTTTCCTCCTTTCTTTGGGGTTGAGGAGGATAAAGAGGAAGACCAGTTCTCTATGCTAAATGAGCAATTTGGTCAATACGGTGTTCCGCCGCTAAACAAGGAGATTCAGGTACTAGCAGAGAAGGTCAGGGCTCTGGAAAGCCATGCTACTCCTGGGGTTACCAACATGTCAAACATGGGGCTAGTTGAGGGGATTGTGATCCCGCAAAAGTTTAAAGTGCCCACGTTTGACAAATACAATGGGAGTTCTTGCCCAGAAACTCATCTCCAGGCCTTTGTCCGAAAGATATCTGCCTATACAATGGACCAGAAGCTCTGGATGTACTTCTTCCAGGACAGCTTGTTTGGCGGATCTCTTGAGTGGTACACCAAGTTGAGATCATCAGATGTCAAGAGCTGGCAGGATCTTGGGGACGCTTTCTTTAAACAATACCAATTCAATGCTGACATGGCTCCTAGTCGTACCCAGCTGTAGGGTATGTCTCAGAAGCCAAATGAAGGGTTTAAAGAATACGCACAGAGATGGAGGGAGTTGGCTGCCAGAGTTCAACCTCCACTGGTGGATCGGGAAATGTCTGATCTGTTCATGGGTACCCTGCAGGGGATTTTTGCTGAAAGAATGGTGGGTTGTCCCGTCACTGGCTTTGCAGACATAGTAGTGGCTGGTGAGAGAATTGAAAGTTGGCTGAAAATGGGAAAAATACAGGGAAATGCTCTGTCATCTGGAGTAAAGAAGCCATTTGGGAACGGTCAGCGCAAGAATGAGGGTGAATCGAGTGCTGTGTATGCCCAGAGAGGACACGGTAGGGATCATTACTACCAGCACACTGCTGTGGTAACCATTCCTGCTGGTAATCAATCGGTACAACAGCAACGTCAGCCACCTCAACAGAGAGCACAGAGAGCTGGGTACCAAGTGAGAGGAAAGGGGATTGATCGTCAGTTTGATAGGCCACCCGTGACATATGCTTTTCTGTTTAAGAAGTTGATGGATCTTGGGTTGGTTCAGCCGAGGACGATGGCTCTGGTAAGACCAGATCAGAGGCCTCCTAACTATGATGAGAACGCCAAGTGTGAATTCCATTCTGGTACACCAGGGCATAACATTGAGGGTTGTAGAGCCTTTAAGCATGTTGTCCAAGACTTGGTAGACTCCAAGGCCATCAATTTTGCACCATCTCCGAATGTTAATGCTAATCCCATGTCGGGGCATGGTCAGGTGATGGTGGGTGTGATTGCGGAAGATTCAGGTCACGTCTGTGCGGTGGGTGAAGAGACTGATAGTGACTGTGAGCTGGACTCGTAGATAAAACCGTGCATACCAGGGATGGAAGTCCAGAACTGGAAGGCCGAAAAGATCATCACTGTCACTCTACATGAAGAGTAGTATTTCTTGTTTTTCAATTCTGTTTGCATGAAAGCCATACGTTTTGCCCGAAACATAATGGTCCATTGTAAGGGCCACCTCATGTGTTTCATTGTGCAACATTTTGCATCATTAATAAATGGATGTTTTTCACATTAAAAGCGGTGTTCCCTGTTTTTCATTTATTTTTGCAGTTTTAAAAATAAAAAATGGCAATGTTTATTTTCATTCTCTTTCCTTTTGATTTGTCTCGTTCCGACCTCAAAAGCAATGCATGAATCCGCATTCATGTAGATGCGACTTTTCTCCTGATCTCATTGATAACAATTTGGTTACACCTTTGTATGACTTCGACAATTCGATCTATCATGCCGAAGAAGAAGGCGAAGAAGATTGTGATCTGCCGGAAGATTAGCCAGGTTGTTGAAACAAGAGGAGAAGGTGATTCAGCCGCACGAAGAGCGAGTTGAGCTTGCTAACCTGTGTACCGAGGAGGTCTGAAAGGAAGTAAAGGTTGGGGCCGCCTTGGAGGCGAGTGTCAAGAGCAGAGGTGATGCCATTCGGTCTCAAGAACGCCGGTGCCACGCATCAAAGGGTCGTGGTGACTTTGTTTCATGATATGATTCATCATGAGATTGAATGCTATGTTGATGACATGATAGCAAAGTCCCAAGCAGGAGAGGGGCATCCGGTAGACCGGGGAAAGATGTTTGACTGGTTGAGACAATTCAAACGGAGGTTGAATTCGAATAAGTGCGCTTTCGGAGTGCGGTCCGATAAGTTGCTGAGGCTTATTGTGAGCGGAAAAGAGGAATCGAGGTTGATCCTGCTAAAAAAAAAGAAGAAAAAGCAATACGAGAAATGCCTGAACCGAAGAAGGAAAAGGAGGTTCGTGGTCTCTTAGGTAGATTGAACTACATTTCATGGTTCACATCTCATCTAACAGCCACGTGGGAACCCACTCAAGATGTTCAAAAAAAGAAAAGATCAAACGGTCAAGTGAAATAATGATTGCCAAGCGGCATTTGAAAAATAAAAGAGTATTCGCAGGAGCCTCCGATTCTGATGCCTCCCGTGGAGGGACGACTGTTAATTCTGTACTGAGGGCCCTCGAGGAGTCTATGAGGTGTGTACTGGGGCAGCATGACGAGTCTGGTCGAAAAGAGCATGCAATTTACCTTAGCAAAAAGTTTACCGACTGTGAAACAAAATATTCACTGTTCGAGAAAACTTGTTGTACTTTGGCATAGGCTGCTCGCCGACTAAGACAGTATATGCTGGTTCATACCACTTTGTGGATTTCCAAGATGGATCCGGTCAAGTATATGTTTGAAAAGCCAGCGTTGACCGGACGGGTTGCGAGATGGCAAATGATTTTTGACTGATTTTGATATACAGTATACCTCTCAGAAAGCAACCAAGGGGAGTGTATTGTCTGATCACCTTGTCGAGCAACCGATTGATGACTATCAGCCGATGATGTTTGAATTCCCTGATGAGGACATCAAGGTTCTCAAATCGAAAGATTGTGAGGAACCAATCCCGGAGGAGGGGCCCGACCCTGAATCCGAACGGATTCCGATGTTTGATGGGGTCGTTAACCTGAATGGAAACAGAGTTGGTGCTGCTTTGGTTACGCCAAAGGGATCCCACGTTCCTTTTGTTGCCCGGCTGATAGTTGAATGCACCAACGAATGTGGCTGAACGCGAGGCTTGTATCCTGGGTATCGAACCTCGGTGCGTCTACTGGGGCAAAGCCTTTTTCGCTATATACGGAATGAAAGCCGTGTTACCAATTGAGGTCCAGATCCCATCTTGGAGAGTCCTGATGGACGTGAAATTGAAAGAGACGGTGTGGGTAAGGACTCGGTACGAAGAGTTGAGCCTAAGTGAGAAAAAGAGGCTAGTAACCATTCGTCATGGGGCAGTTGGGCCAACAACGAATGAAACGGGCTTTTGACCGAGAGGTGAGACCTCGTGTATATCACGTAGGGGATATGGTGTTGAAAAGGATCATTCCTCCTCAAAACGATCGTAGGGGCAAGTGGACACCCAGCTATGAATGCCCATTCGTGGTCAAGAAGGTTTTCTCTGGCAGAGCCTTATTGTTGACGACCATGGATGGTGAGGATTTTCTGTCCCCTGTGAATGCGGACGCAGTTAAAAAATACTTCGTATAAAGAGACCCGCTGGACGAAAAGAATAAAATAGTCCAGGCAAAAATGGGCATCCCGGCGAACCAAAAAAAATGAATGAAAAAGGTTCGGGCAAAAATTAGGGATAAAAAGGAAAAAACTATACACCCGGCAAGTCGAAAACCCCACAAGGGTGGCTTGGGCAAAAAAGGGTATCCCGGTGGACTGAAAACCCGAAAGGGTGGTCCAGGCAAAAGAGGGATTGAAACGAACAACTACGTCCAGCATGATCGTTTGTGCTTTGGTTAAGACCCATGGATAATCCCCGGCAAGGGTCAATCGGAAGCGTCTTGTTCAGAAGGCAGAAAGCGCGGAGAGTCTTGAGGACATATGGGGTGTAACCGAGTTGGAACTCGATGAGATCGCGGTTTCACATTGCCATTAGGATAGATTTTTCCTTTTGTGTGCAATTACCTCTTTTCAGGAATTGCTTCCTGTGTTTTGCTCAGTTTCGAGCCACACCTTTTTCAATCAATAAAATGCATATTCAGTCAAATAATTTTGTTTTTGTTTTCATTACCGCTTTGATTGCAAAAACATCCAGTTATTTTGACAAAGAATCTTTGCATTTTGAAACATGGAGATCCCTTCCAATGCATGCTTATAAGATTGAAAGCTTGAAATCTTATTCGGAAGGTTGAGTGACCCAGGTGTTGAAATTTTGGCACGCCGGGGGCACGTTTTTATCTTACGATCTCTTTTGCAGGCGCTGTTAGATATTCTCACTCACTTGCAGGTTGTGATGTGAAGCTTTTGACAAAAGATCCCCGTGGAGTCCAATCAGGGACAAGAGATAGAAGAATGGTGAAAAGAAGATGAAAGAACGTGCGACGGTTGTCATACCCCGATTTTGGTCCTGAATTTTTTATGTTTGTTTAGCATGCTTGGCCTAACCTTACTTTGGTTTTACATGAGGATTGGTTTTGATCCAAAGTCATGGTGTTGTTCATGTGATTGTTAATGCACATATGGTCTTGGTCATCTGAACAACTAAGCTTCTTGTGTTTCAAGCCACTTGCTAGTCATGTTATTGGTTCATGGATACTATGTCAAAACCCTAACCTTATGGTCTCATTTCATGACCTTGTTCATGTACATTATCAGTCAAGCTTTTTTTTTTCAAAAGTCAAACATTCAAGTCATAAGACAAAACAATTTGGAAACCAACTTCAAACCATTTGTTAATCCATTTCAATCTATTTCATGTCATTGTAAATCATTACATGTGAGTCCATACAAGAAAATACAAAATTTGGCATTTTTGACCAACTGTTGACTTTGGTCAACAGTTGACTTTTTGGTCAACTTTGACCAAAGTCAACCCAAATTCATTAAACCCTAAATTTCACCATGATCATCAATACATTGTCCATTTACAAAGAAAATACCAAAAAAATGAAGTTTTGACCTATTGTTGACTTTGGTCAACAGTTGTCTTTTTGGTCAACTTTGACCAAAGTCAACCTCCCCATTGTTGACCATCAAGAACCTAACCTAACCCAATCTGCCTTGATTCTCCGTCCAAGCTTCACTTGGTGATGCCTTTTTCATGATTACTCCCATTACAAGTAAGTGACTTTGCACACCTTGTCTTTTTGGCATTTTGGAGCAAATGACCGTTTGCCTTGGTCTGTCCCTAATCCATTTCCAAGGGGTCCTCTAACAGCCCAACATTTGTTCATTACTTATCACTCTTGGCTTTAACCTAAAACAGTACATCAAACCATGAAAGTGCAAGATCAAGTCAATGGAAATATAGGATTTGCCTGCCCTACTGCTACAACATTCTGTCAATGAATTCCTGCAAAGCCACGGTTATGCCTCCAAGTGGTAGCTGCAGCCTGCAAAACCAGTGCACCATAAATCAACAGGTTGTTGTGCAAGGATCCATTCGATTAAGATAACATTGCTCAAGGGTTTGCTAAAGGGCCAACCTTCACCAAATGACCAAGGCAATAATGTCTCTCTAAACCAGACTAAATGTCCTGTTGCAACACATCCAGTCACAAGGCAAACATCAGGAAGCCAAAACTTATCTGCAAAAGCACACAATTGCATCACCATGGAAGGACACAGCAGGATATTAGCCTGAAACTACTGGCTGCATAACAGTCTGAAGCCTGAACTGAAATACCAATTATACTCACCTTCAAACCAGTGCCTAACCTCTTGTGCAGAATCACAACACCCTGCAACCTATACAGCAGACCATAACCCCGCAGTGAATATGCACTAACACACAACATTCTTATCGGCATCATTTCTGCCATGAATATTGTGGTTCAAAGCAAGGACCAATTGTAGAGGCCTCCTGCAGCAGTTGGAAAACCATAACATTGCATCATCAAGTAATGACCTTTTAATCATAAGCATAGCAGTCCAATTCAGCTAACATTTGCAACAGCCACCCAATGCTAATTGACCAACCACAACCTAGTAACATACCTGTGGGAACACTACTGTGTAAAACCAGACCAAGGTTGAACTTAGGCGAGTGGAAATACATGGATAAGGTGTGCTGCAGAATTGAGCAACATTAAACCTACAATCATCAACCCCATTCCTCATTGGAAGCATATGCTGCTAACTCAAGCCATCGACCCAGCTTGCCTTGCCATACCATGACTATACCCACCTGCATCAAGCCAAATTACCATGACCATAGCTTGCTGCAATAATCCAGGTAAAACCATGTCAAACCAGTGAAGATGAAAAGAAGAACCTGCTACCAGCTGCAATCATACAGTCATCTGAGCTTACATAACTATTTAGACATGCTAGCACCTGCATTTGGCCTTAAAATTATAATGATGAAGGGCTCATGAAAGCTGCAGCAAAAGAATCATCTCTGCATGAACTCGACCATCCAGAAACCTCAGTGCATAATCCATGAATATGTGTGTCAATGACCAACTTGTTTTAAGCCTACAAACTAGTTCAGACCTGCAGCAAAACCACAATCTCATGTCAGTTCCATTTCTAGCCTAGCAGGAAGCCCACCATATCCAACACCAGTCCAGGTACACGCATCCACATCTTGCAGCCAACATGAAGCCTAGTCAAGTTTGTTTCAATGCCTAAGTGCAAGTCAACAAACACCCTGCAGCCATCAATCCAAATATGTGAGCCAACCATACATCACTCTCCATAAACATGTCTTAATAGAGTAATACATTTGGTCACTTGAAACTCACCATGACAGGGGTAATGCATATAACAATTGGCCCTACAGCATGTTATGATCCTGTTACATTAGATGTCTACATCGAATCCAAAATTCTACAGATGGATAGCATCTTTTCCAAGCCACAGCAACATGCCTAACTACATCAATAACAAACCATAGCAAACCAAAGCTCCAATTTTCACTGCAGTAAACAAAATAATTACCGAGTCGGTTAAATTTCAGAAATATCCCAATTTGGCATAGAGACAAAAACAAAGAAGAAGGCACATGCTCAGGTTACCTGTTCCAGATCCAAGTATCAAACGAGATGGACCAAATTCTGAGCATCAAAAAAGGAACTTTGCAGGAACGCCTCTTTTGAACATCAAAGACCCCCTTGGAAACCCTAATCAAGGAACATAAATAGAGAGGGAGAGAAAATCAGTAGAGGAGAGACAACAGAAAAACTTGGAGGCGGAATTGAAAACTTGAAAAGCAAAATTAGAACCCTAATCCCCAACTCAGAAAAGAAACCGATTGAGAGAGGCGCAACGAAGGAGAAAGCAGAAGGAGGGTCACGTACCTGTTCATTCACTTCCGAGACATCCCAATCTGGTAGAATTCTCGCCCTTTTGTCGTTCCCTATTCAGATGCATAAATGTGTGCTTATCTACTACCTTCCAAACCTGATGTTTTCTATGCAAATTATGTTGTTTTTCTTCTTTCGTATGGATGATTCGAGTTGGATCTCGTGGACTAGGTTTAGGGATTCGTTGTTTGCATTTGTTTTCTTCTTGATACTTAGGTTTGGTCACTATTAGTAAGGTTTGGTTTTGTTTTGGGGGAGTTCTAAGCTGAGAGGGGAGAAGATGAGGCGAAGAGAACGTTTCAAATTTTGTTGTGTTTCTGTAAAAAAAAACGAATCATCAAAGGTCAAAGGTGTTTGTTGCCTTTCCCGATGTCATTTGATCTTCCCAACATTGTTGATTCCCCATGAATAGCTTAACAGCTGGCCATTAACAAGGGTGCTTTCCACCCTTCTGTTCGCCTCCTCACGTGGGCCAGGCTAGAACAGGTTTCTATAAACCTCACCCAACAGACTATTTTTTGTTTTGGTTTTTATTTTTTTAATTAATTTCAATCTATTCTGGTTTAATATTTTAGTTGTTATTAAAATGATAACTAGTCATGAGTGGCCTGGTGGAGAGGGGTGGTTTCCATAGTCTTGAGTGGAGTGGATTCAATACTCATGTATAGCATTTTTTTGGCATTTTATTTCTTTTAGCTATTTTATTTTCTTTTAGCATTTTCATTTCTTTTTATGTTTATGCCTTTATTATACTCATAGTTTCATTTGTTAATAATGCAAATTTGTTTTCTCTTAATTTCACCATTCATTCAAAACCATTTTTAAACTTATAAAAATCATATTTTTCTCGATTTAATATCGAGCCCATTTTCACACCCTTGTAAGTCGATTGCTTTTTAAGCATCGCCATCAACCTCACATAGCTTACTCTTGGGCTTCCTTACAATGAGACATGTCCCTTGCACTTACACTCATACATTGTTTAATGCTTCATTATTTCATTCTTTGATTATTTGATTCGATTATATACTTGTTTATATCTTACTTGTTTGATTAACTGTGGCCTACTTGTATGGTGTATGAGGCATGTATTATTATTGTTTGTTTGCCATGAGAAATCCCCATTCATAACAAATGTATCCCTCTCCCATGAAATGTATAATATTTTTTCATTCTTTATTCATCTGTAAATACAAGAATTAAAATGAGCATTCGATAACCATTTCAAAGCAAGATCAAAACCTCGATCCAACGTCGAGTAATCTTTTTTTCAAAACCTAACAGAACCAGCACGTATTCATCCATCCTTTTGTAAGTCGATTGCTTTATGCATCGCCATCAACCTTGTAAGCCGATTGCTTTATGCATCGCCATCAATCTTGTAAGTCGATTGCTTCATGCGTCGCCATCTACCCTTATCCCTAACACTTCTCCTTGCTCCACTCGTCAACTCTTGTTCCGATTAGGTAGCACCCATTAGATAGAACCTTTTGTATGATAACATAGGTAGGATTCCCATATCCTTTTGTATGATAACATAGGTAGATATTCCCATTTGTAAATCCTAACACTTAAGTACATATTGCATGACAACTCTAGGGCAGAGCTCCCCCATTTCTAGACCTTTCCGAGCGTCTCCGATCTTGTGGCGTGTAGTCCGTTCTATTGCAAAGAGGTAATTGCCTAAGACTCGATTCAGCGAGCTGCGACACCTACTGCTAGGACGTGAACACATCGCCCACTCTCCTTTGACACAACTGGTGTCCTCCTTTGTAAGTCCATGTTCAGATGGCAAGCCTTATGTAGGGGAACTACGTTGCTCGGATCCTCATACCAGATGAGGTACGTAGGCAGGAGGTTGTACGAGATCTCTCCGGGCACCCTTTTCTTTTTTTGTGTGTGTTTGCTTGACAGCTAGCAGGCTCGAGTACCAGACTCCCTGTTAGCTTGTTTGTTCAACTTTGTTGTTGCTTCTGACGATTCAGCGTCCGGTTAAACCTTTTGTGTGTGTAGGAGTCTGACATAAGTCCAGCGATTGGCAGTTGGTTTCCTGTGTGTGTTTGTTGGTTCGGAGTCCGATGTAAGTCCAGCGATTGGCATTCGGTTTCCATGTTTGCCTGTTTGTGTGGAGTCTGACATAAGTCCAGCGATTGGCAGTCGGTTTCCTGCGTGTGTTTTGTTTGGCGTGCGTGTAGCCGAACTACGGCAACTCTGATTCTCATGTTCAGATGAGATACGTAGGCACAAGATGTGATGTCTTGCCGAGTTTGATTGACAACTAACAACTAATCCTTGTTTGCGTTCGCCCTTGTTGCGATCCTTTCTCTCGCCCTCGTTGCGATCGAGATCTTCCCTTTCTCTTGCCCTAGTTGCAATCGAGACTTTTGTTCCCGTAGTTAGTTGAACTACGTTTTGCTCTGATTCTCATTCCCGATGAGATACGTAGGCATAAGACGCGATGTCTTAGCGAGCACACTTATCCTTAACCCTTAGGTAGCCGAGCTACGAAGACTCTGATTCTCATAATCAGATGAGATACGTATGCAATGGATGTGATATCTGTGCGAGTCATTTTTCTCTTGACCCTTTTAGTAAATAGTACATTAGATAAACACACACCCTTTAGACAAGAACAACAAGAGTGGATCCCGTAGAGTACTACGGATGCGTAGGGGTGCTAATACCTTCCCTTCGCATAATCGACTCCCGAACCCAAGATTTGGTTGCGAGACCTTGTCTTTTCCTTTCCTTTCTCCAGGTTTACTTCGAGTGTTTCCTTTCCCTCCTTTGGGATAAATAACGCACGGTGGCGACTCTTCTGTCATTTCTTTCTCGCCGGTTGTTTTTTCGCACCTCTGTATTTTTTCAGGCTGCGACAGCTGGCGACTCTGCTGGGGATCTTACGGTTTCCCTAAGCGAGTCCCTCCTAGCTTTTGTAGGTTTCGTGTTTGTTGGGTGTTTTTTCTTTTGTACAGTTATTTATTTTCAGCGTTTACCTGCTTTACCTTATTGCATTCATGTACATATGTTTGCTGTATATGTGGGTTCTGTGGGTTGTTTGTTTGTTGGGTTGGGACTGTTCTATGAGAGATAAGCCCACTACCCAGGCTTGAGTGTACACATAGGTTTTAGAGTGGATAGTCATGAGGCTTGCGTGGTATGTTGCTACGTTAAGTTGTTCATGAGACCCACATTCCAGACGAGGTTTCTGTTGGATATATTTTGTCCTATGGGTGTTCCATAACGACAGATATTCCTTTAGAAATCGTCGACTTTGGTGACCATTTCCCGAGAACTCAGTCGAGGCCTCTCCTCCGAGACGCGTTTATGTTAGCTCTGGTGGGCGCATTCTCGCTGCTCAATCCGAGGACCCCGAGATTGGGAACTTGCTTTAGGATATCCTGTTGAGGGGAGTCAGCAGAGGTCTTTTATCCCGTAATAATGCCAAACCTTCAGTGGTAAACGTATTATTCTCGACTGAAGGGCTAAAGCTGACAAACTTCTGTTCTTAGAACCTACCAGTAAGGGGCGGGCTAAATTCAGGGAACCTTAACCTCCAACCAACCCGGTTTTCTGGAGCCGAGTTTTGATCTTATATTATATTCTTCAATGGGTTTTCTCTTCAGACAGTGCAACCCGACAGTTGCTCAAGCAGATACAGCAGTCCTGATTTCCATGTCACTGCATTGCATCACATTCATTTTGCATTCATATCACTTAATACATGTTTATCCATTTCTAGGGGGTTTACATCTTCTTCTTGATTCCGGTCGGGGTTTTCTGGTTCTCTAGAGATGGATATTGGCAGAAAGAGACATGTCGCCTACAAGTTTCCAGTGGTTTGTTTGGAGCCTATTCAGCAACTGATGAAGTTAATGGATCACGATTCTCTAGAAGGATTCCGGAAGGATTACGGTTTGATTCTAAGCTTCGTCACGGTTCTCTCCAAAGATCAACACGATGCTCTCTTTACACTGCTGCAGTTCTATGACCCTCCATTGAGGTGTTTCACTTTCCCGGATTATATTTTGGTCCCTACTTTGGAGGAGATTGCCAGTTTTCTCAGAGTTCCTATCAAGTCACAGTTGTTGTTCTACAGTTCTGAGTTTCTGCCCGATCTCAACATGGTTTCTTCGGCCACATATTTGGGGAAATCAGTCTTGAAGGCTAATATGTGTCAGAAGGGAGGAGTCAGTGGTTTTCATTTGAGTCTCTTGCTGGGAGAAGCAAAGAAGAAGCTTGAAGATGGTGACCAGAGGGGTTTCAATGCTGTGTTGGCTCTTTGTGTGTATGGGGTTGTCATGTTCCCTAATGTGGCAAAATTTGTGGACGTAGACGCAATACGCCTTTTTGTGTTAGGTAATCCAGTGCCGACCTTGTTGGGAGATTTCTTTCATTCGGTGCATCACAGGAATGAGAATAGAAAAGGAGGATTGTTGAATTGTTGTGCGCCTTTGTTTTATAAGTGGTTCAGTTCTCACCTACCCAAGTCAGGAGCGTTCGTTGATGTCGAGGACTCGTTGAGTTGGTCGAAGAGATTGATGGGGTTGAGAGCTGAAGATATTTCTTGGTGGTCTGACCGGAGCTTGCTTCGGGCGGATATTATTCACAGTTGTGGGAACTTCCCAAATGTACCGTTGGTAGGAAGAAGAGGAGGAATCAACTATAATCCTTCTCTAACAGTCAGACAGTTTGGATATGCTTTAAGAACTCCGTCTTTAGAAAAGGATGTGGAAGAATCTCTGTTTTTCCATTCTTCGCCTGATTTGACTGTATCCCGTAAGGCAGCTGAGGCCTGGCTCAAGGTGATCAAGAGAGGAAGAACTGTGCTTGGAAAAGGAGATTGTAGAACTTACCCTCAGTATGGAGAGTGGCTTCAAGGAAGAGTCGAAGAGTTGGGTCTGCCGTTTCCTATAGAAGAACCTTTGTATCCACCTACTCCTGCGCAGTCAACAATGGTGAGCCGAGAGGAGTATGACAAATTGAAGAAAGCCATGGAGGAGATTCAAATTGAAAACTCGGAGTTAAGTGTGAAGTTGCAAGACTATATGCATCAATTCCATGAGGCAGAATATCAGAAGGGGGAAGCCGTCAGATTGCAAGGGGAAGCAGAAAGGAAATTAGCTGTGGAGGTGGACTTCTTCAGGAAGACAGACAAGGCCTTGGGATCATCCAGTTTTGAGTTGAGGTGAGTCAAGCAACAATTAATGGATACTCATGGTAAATTAGCTGGGTGGCAAGAGCGATGGGATGCATTTTCAACTTCTCGGAAGGAAAAGGAGGAGGAGATGGTGACCGAACTGACTGGTCAGATGGAGAAATTAAAGACTTCGCTAAAGAAGAAGAACAATGAGCTTCTGTGCGCCCGTTCTACCAATGGTTACATCACCGATCAACTCAATGAGGCTCGAGGACAGATTGAAGAACTTAAGGTGTTGGCAGCTTTGAAGAAATCCAGACTTGAAGAGGTATTCGGAGAAGATGATGGGAATTACTACAGAGAGCATATCAACGAGTTGGATGGAGTTATTCACCAAAGGAATCTGCTTATCCGGCGTTTGATAGAATTCCCAAATCATCCTGACACGATAGCATTGCTGGCTAAAGTGAGGAGCAGTCCTCATGGTTTGTACACAGGAGGCTGAGTCCTGATTATTGCTCCTCCTTTTACTTATTGCTTTCTTGTTGTGTGATCCACAGGCTTGTTGTGGAGATCCTCCTTTGATGTACTTTCGGATAAAGCCCCTTTCCTTGAACTTGTTTGTATGGTGGTTTCCCTTTTATTGCATATTGATCTCGGAAGTTTATCCATGACTCGGTCTTCTTGCACTATTCACCTGATGTGAGACTGGAATCAAGGGGGTAGAATACCTTTTTGGAAGTGATAAACATGTCATTGCATTAACATATTCATTTGCATATTCTTGCATAACAGGTGTCGCCGCGGTGTTCTCATATTATTTGGTGTTCCACTAGCAGGATAGCTGATTCAGGAATCCACCGGTACGGAACCCGCAGAAACCAGCAGAAAGCAATGGAGGGTCTACAAGCAGAACTTGCTGAGATGAGGGTCCGCATGAACCAATTCATGGATGTGGTTCAGGGAGTAGCGCAAGGACAGCAAGAGATTAGACAAATGATACAAAGGAATCCCGCAACTACTCAACCAGAGGTCGTGACTGATCCTCCAATTGCAGAGGTTAATGGACCGGGGCCTGTCCCGATCCCACATAACAACCACGATCAACAACCCATTCACGATGATCAAGATGATCAGTTCTTGCTGCCAAAAGACTTTGGTTTGGGCCACGGCATGGATCCCATGTTCAGGAGGTTAGAGGAGAGGCTGAAGGCGGTAGAAGGACAAAACCCCCTGGGGGTAGATGTTTCTGACTTGGGATTGGTCCCAGGCGTGAGGGTCCCACCAAAGTTCAAAGTCCCAATCTTTGACAAGTACAATGGTAGCTCTTGCCCGAAGACCCATGTGCAAGCCTACTTTCGAAAGATGGTTGCATACTCTGATGACGAGAAGCTACTTATGTACTTCTTCCAGGACAGCCTAGCTGGGGCATCCCTGGAATGGTACATGAGGTTGGATAGAGCCCATATCCGTTGCTGGAGGGATTTGGCGGAAGCTTTTGTGAAACAATACCAGTATAATGCAGACATGGCCCCGGACAGAACTCAACTCCAGAACCTGTCTCTTAAAAGCAATGAGTGCTTCAGGGAGTACGCTCAACGCTGGAGGGAGACAGCTTCCCGTGTTCAACCTCCCATGTTGGAAAAGGAAATGGCCAACATGTTCATGAATACGTTGCCTGGACCTTACCTGGAGCGTCTGGTGGGGTGCAATGCCTCCAACTTTGCTGATGTGGTCTCTACCGGAGAGAGGGTAGAGAATTACCTGAAGACCTACAAGAGCCACAATGGAGGTGGATCTTCATCAGGAGTAAAGAAGCCATTTATGGGAGGACAGAAGCAGAGGGAAGGGGGTGTGAATTATGTGTCTTCATATCAAAATAGGAATAACCAAGGGAATAACTTTCAAAACTATCATCGGCAACCGTATGTTGCGGTTGTGACCATTCCGGCTGCAGCACCACTACAACAACAACAACCACAACGTCAACCAGCTCGGTATCAACAACAACAACAGCCAGGTAACAGACCCGCCTATCAACAGAGGCAAAGGATGATGGACCGACGTTTCGACACTCTTCCAATGTCGTGCGCTCAACTTCTTGCTAGTCTTCAACAGCTACAACTTGTGAAGTTACACACTCTGGCTCCTCCGGTTGGTAGACTTCCGGTGGGTTACGATGCCAATGCTAGGTGTAGTTTCCACTCTGGGGCACCTGGCCACAACATTGAGAACTGCAAAGCTTTTAAGCACGTAGTTCAGGACCTCATAGATTCAAAGGCTATCAACCTTGCACCGGCTCCTAATGTCGTCAACAATCCCATGCCACAACATGGTGGTGCAAACGTTAATATGCTGGAGGAGGAAGCCAAGTCTGTTAAGGATGTGTCGAAGTTGAAGACTCCGTTGTTGGAAATTAAGGAATGCTTGCTGAAGGCTGATGTTTTCCCCGGTTGTGGGAAAGGTTGTTTGGATTGCGCTACACAGGGTAAGGATTGCTTGAAGCTGCAGCAGGGTATCCAGGTCTTGCTTGACAATGGTACCCTCGAAGTTGAAGACCTGTCTGTCAAAGAGTTTGCTGAAGAGGTAGTTGAAGAGGTATTTGAAGATGCTGTTGAAGAATTCTCAGATGTTGTTCCTGCTGATCGTGTATTTCCCATTGATGTATTTAATTTTTCAAATGTTGTTGCTGATATACCAAACAATGTGTCTGATCTTGATGTAACTGAACTTGATTCCGGTGTTCCGGATGTTTTTGTTTCAATGAATGAAATTCCCGAGTATGACTATGATGTCGCTACTATCACCATATTTTACCCGACTAATCAGATCAGTGTGCCAGAAGCGCAACCAGTGCCACCAGTGCGACCGGCCGCTATGACGATCACAACCCCTGGTCCTTTACCTTTCACCAGTGAAAGGGCCATTCCGTGGCATTATGGGGGGGGTGTATACACACACAATCATGGGGTGGAACGACCTTTGAAGGTAGAAGAGGGTCAAAAGTCTGAACTCGAAGTTGAAGGTCCCGCAGTGGACAATGTTGGTGGAATCGGGCGATTCACCAGGAGTGGTAGATTGTTCTCACCACCGGTTAGCCAAGCTGATATCACTGATGCCGCGGTTAAGGCCAAAGGCAAGCAAGTCGTGAATGAGGGTACCTTTGCACCCCAAGCTGGTCCAGAGCCAACTTTCTCGAATGATGTGGACGAGCTTTTAAGAATTATAAAGAAAAACGACTACAAAGTAGTCGATCAGTTGATTCAGACGCCGTCTAAGATATCCATTCTCTCACTCCTGTTGTGTTCAGAGGCACACAGGGAGGCACTTCTGAAGGTCCTTAATGCTGCATATGTGCCTCAGGAGATCTCAGTAAACCAGTTAGAAGGGATCATTGCAAATGTTCATGCAAGCAACGGGCTGGGCTTTACTGATTCTGACTTAACACCAGCTGGACGCAATCATAACAAGGCTTTGCATATCTCAATGGAATGCAAAGACACCGTGTTATCTCACGTTCTAGTGGATACAGGTTCCTCTCTCAATGTGCTACCCAAGAGAGCCCTGTCAAGGTTAGAAGTAGAAGGTTTGATCTTGAAACCTTCCGATCTCATGGTGAGAGCCTTCGATGGTTCTAAAAGGTCGGTGTTTGGAGAGGTAGAATTGCCAATTCAGATTGGATCACAAACCTTCAACACCGTATTCTATGTGATGGATATCAGTCCCTCGTACAGTTGCCTTCTGGGTCGTCCTTGGATCCACAATGTTGGGGCAGTCTCCTCAACACTGCATCAGAAGATCAAGTTCCCAGTCAATGGAAGAATTGTCACCGTCTGTGGTGAGGAGGACATACTGGTAAGTAACCTGTCTACCTTCAAGTACGTAGAGGTAGAAGGTGAAATTCATAAGACTCTCTGTCAGGCCTTTGAGTCAGTTCAGATCAAGGATGCAGCTCCGGTGGAAGGGGTTAAAGCAGGAGCCCCTATCTCATCCTTCAAGCAGGCACAGGCCTTGGTAGATTCGGGTGTTGCTCCCGGTTGGGGACGTCTGTTGGAGTTACCAATGAAAGACGACAAGTTCGGGATTGGGTATCAACCAGCGCTGACTTCTATAACTTCAGCATTTCAGACTCGTCAGGGGCCGATTACTTTCTCCAGTGCTGGCGTCATCCAATATGGCCAGATCTCTGCGATCAATGATGAAAATGGAGATAGTGATTGCGACATCGACAACTGGGTGCGTCCGAGGATCCCTGGTGAAGTCATCAACAATTGGTCTTCCGAGGAAATTGTCCAAGTCACTCTTCTAGAGGAGTAATTTTTCTTTGTTTATTCATGCATGTCCAAGTCTTACGTTCCGCCCAGGGCGTAATGACTCATTGTAGGGCTCATCTATGTGAATACCTGCATTGTTTATCATAAATGAAGGACGTCTTTTGCATTCAAATGTTTTGTTCACTGTCTTTCCATTTTTGCAGTTTTCAAAATTTCAAAAGAATAAAAATATTTGGCAATGTTTTGTTTAGTTTTCACTCACTGTTCACACTCATAAGCACATACCATCACTCATGCAGATGCACATCACTGGATCCTATTGATAACAGTTCTGCTATGGCTCGCTTCGACTTCGAAAATCCAATCTTCCAAGCTGAAGAAGAGGGTGATGAAGACTGCGAACTCCCTGAAGAACTTGCCAGGCTGTTAAAACAGGAGGAAAGGGTCATTCAACCACATCAAGAGGCTACTGAAGTGATTAATCTCGGCACCGAGGACGCCAAGAGAGAAATCAAGATAGGGGCTGCTTTGGAAGACGATGTAAAGAAGGGGTTGATTGAACTGTTGCAAGAGTATGTTGACGTCTTCGCTTGGTCTTATCAGGATATGCCATGGCTTGACACAGACATTGTGGTACACCGTTTACCTCTCAAAGAGGGTTGTCCCCCGGTCAAGCAGAAGCTCAGAAGAACAAGACCAGAGATGGCTGTCAAGATAAAAGAAGAAGTGCAAAAACAGTTGGATGCAGGATTTCTAGCGGTTACCAATTATCCGCCATGGGTCGCAAATATCGTCCCAGTACCTAAGAAGGATGGAAAGGTATGGATGTGTGTCGACTACCGGGATCTGAATAGAGCCAGTCCTAAAGATGATTTCCCATTACCTCACATCGACGTTTTGGTGGATAACACAACTCAGTTCTCGGTATTCTCCTTCATGGATGGTTTTTCTGGCTATAACCAAATCAAGATGGCACCAAAAGACATGGAGAAGACAACTTTCATAACCCCATGGGGCACCTTCTGCTACAAGGTGATGCCGTTTGGTCTAAAAAACACTGGGGCAACATATCAACGAGCTATGGTGACTCTGTTCCATGATATGATTCATCATGAAATCGAGGTTTATGTGGACGATATGATTGCCAAATCTCAGACAGAAGAAGAACATTTGGTGAATCTGCAGAAATTGTTTGAACGGTTAAGGAAATTCAAGCTGAGGCTTAATCCGAACAAGTGCACTTTCGGGGTGAGATCTGGAAAATTGTTGGGTTTTATTGTTAGCGGAAAAGGGATTGAGGTGGATCCTGACAAAGTGAAAGCAATACAGGAAATGCCTGAGCCAAGAACGGAGAAGCAAGTCCGTGGTTTCTTAGGGAGGTTGAACTACATTGCAAGGTTCATCTCTCACCTAACAGCCACGTGTGAGCCAATTTTCAAATTGTTGAGGAAAGATCAGGCTATCAGGTGGAACGACGATTGTCAAAGGGCTTTTGAAAAGATAAAAGAGTATTTGCAGAATCCTCCTATCCTTATGCCTCCAGTCTCAGGGAGACCGCTGATTATGTACTTGACCGTACTTGACAATTCTATGGGTTGTGTTCTCGGTCAACACGACGAGACAGGCAGGAAAGAACATGCCATCTACTACTTGAGTAAGAAGTTCACAGATTACGAGTCGAGATACTCAATGCTTGAGAAGACATGTTGTGCACTTGCATGGGCTGCTAAGCGATTGAGACAATACATGCTGACTCACATAACCTTACTGATCTCCAAAATGGATCCAGTCAAGTACATATTCGAGAAGCCAGCTCTCACCGGAAGGGTTGCTCGTTGGTAAATGGTACTGACAGAGTATGACATCTAGTATACATCCCAGAAAGCCATCAAAGGGAGTATTCTGTCAGACTATCTTGCTCAGCAACCGATTGATGATTATGAGCCAATGAAGTTTGATTTTCTAGATGAAGACATCATGTTCCTCAAGATGAAAGACTGTGAAGAGCCAGTTGTTGGGGAGGGACCTGATCCAGATGAAAAGTGGATTTTAACGTTTGATGGGGCCGTCAATGCCAAAGGAAGTGGAATTGGGGCTGTCATTACTACTCCGAAAGGTGCCCACATGCCTTTCACCGCTCGTCTGACCTTCGAGTGCACCAATAATGAAGCTGAGTACGAGGCCTGTATCTTGGGTATTGAGCAAGCCATTGATTTGAGAATCAAGACTCTGGACATCTTCGGAGATTCAGCTCTAGTGATCAATCAAGTCAATGGTGATTGGAACACTCTCCAGCCTACTCTGGTCCCGTACAGAGATTACACGAGAAGACTGTTGACTTTCTTCACAACAGTAAAGCTGTATCATATACCTCGTGATGAGAACCAGATGGCAGATGCTCTTGCTACTCTATCCTCCATGATCAAGGTGGTTCGGTGGAACCATGCTCCTAGGATCGATGTTATGCGCCTTGATAGGGCCGCATATGTGTTTGCCGCTGAACTGATGGTTGATGACAAGCCCTGGTATCACGATATCAAGTGCTTTCTGAAGAATCAAGAGTACCCTGCAGGGGCATCCAACAATGACAGAAAAACTTTGAGAAGATTGGCAGGCAGTTTCTTCTTGAACAAAGACGATGTGCTGTATAAGAGGAACTTCGACATGGTTTTGCTCAGATGCGTGGACAAACACGAGGCGGGCATGTTAATGCAGGAAGTTCATGAAGGTTCCTTCGGTACTCATGTCGGCGGACATGCAATGGCTAAGAAATTGTTAAGGGCGGGTTATTACTGGATGACCATGGAATCTGATTGTTTCAAATATGCTCGGAAGTGTCATAAATGCCAAATTTATGCTGATAAGGTGCATGTGCCGCCAAATCCTTTGAATGTGATGTCTTCGCCATGGCCTTTTGCTATGTGGGGCATTGACATGATTGGAAAGATTGAGCCGACCGCTTCCAATGGGCATCGCTTCATCCTTGTTGCCATCGACTATTTCACCAAATGGGTCGAAGCAGCATCGTTCGCGAATGTCACCAGACATGTGGTTGCCCGTTTCATCAAGAAAGAAATCATCTGTCGCTATGGGATTCCCGAAAGAATCATTACCGATAATGGTTCTAATCTCAACAACAAAATGATGAAGGAGTTGTGCCAGAACTTCAACATTCAGCATCATAATTCTTCCCCCTATCGTCCTAAGATGAACGGTGCTGTTGAGGCAGCAAATAAGAACATAAAGAAGATTGTGCAGAAGATGGTCGTTACGTACAGAGATTGGCATGAGATGCTACCCTTCGCCTTGCATGGGTACCGCACTTCAGTACGTACGTCGACCGGGGCGACCCCTTACTCCCTGGTGTATGGTATGGAAGCAGTCCTACCTGTTGAAGTGGAGATTCCTTCTCTAAGAGTCCTGTTGGATGTCAAGTTAGATGAAGCTGAATGGATTCGGACAAGGTTCAATGAGTTGAGTCTTATCGAAGAGAAGCGAATGACAGCCATTTGTCATGGGCAGTTGTATCAGAGTCGGATGAATAGAGCCTTTGATCAGAAAGTGCGTCCTCGTTGTTTCTAAGTCGGAGATTTAGTGTTGAAAAGGATCCTTCCTCCTCAGACGGATCACAGGGGCAAGTGGACTCCTAACTATGAGGGACCTTATATTGTCACCAAGGTTTTTGATGGAGGGGCCTTAATGCTTGCAACGATGGATGGTGAAGACTTCACTTCCCCAGTAAACTCAGACGCAGTTAAAAAATACTTCGCATAAAATCGACCCGCTGGACGGTAAAAAGAACAGTCCAGGCAAAAATGGGCATCCCGACGAACCAAGAAAATGAAAAGGTTCGGGCAAAAATTAGGGATTTAAAAATGAAAAGATCGTACACCCGGTAAGTTGAAAACCTGAAAAGGCAACTTAGGCAAAAATGGGTATCCCGGTGGATTGAAAACCCGAAAAGGGCAATCCAGGCAAAAGTTAGGGATCAAGCGAATGACTGCGTTCTGAGTTTAGTTCTGAATCTCATCTCATGTCGATGACTGGAAACTTTCAAAAGGAAGAAAACAATCTAATCACCTTTTCAGAAGGCTGATCATCTGGAAGATCTTGAAGACGGGCAAGTCATAGCAGAATTGGAACCCAATAGAAATCCATTTCACATTGCCATTAGATTAATTCTTGTTTTGTGATTACCTCTTTCCAGGGATTGCTTCCTGATGTAAATGCCTATTTAGAGGCCATTCAATCAATAAAATCATGTTATTCAGTACATCTTTGTGTTCATTTTCATTTTACTGTTTTGTTTGCAAAAATGGCGTCCGAATTTTTGATAAACATTGCATCATGACACATAAGGGCTTTACAGGTACATGCTTAATAAACATTTAAAATTGCTGTAAATTTTAAGTGCTTTGGATCGTCTATTCAGAACAGATACCCTCGGGGCATTTCCTTAAAATCCCCTGCAGATGATCGTGAATATCTTCCCCAGTGAAGTCGCCAACAGACGAATCCGGTGTCTTATCCCTGCAGAGCTGATCAGAGTGTCTGGATTCTTCAATTCCCAGCAGGTTCTCACCACTGTACTCCCCAAGCGTTTGTTTCAGACTATACACTCCCTAGTAGAGTTAACAGTGCCAGACTGTATATCCCCAGCGGAGTTGACAGTGCCAGACTGTATATCCCTAGCGGAGTTGACAGTGCCAGACCGTATCCTCCCAGCAGAAGTAGTTGCTCCTCAGAATTCGATGCCAGATCGATGATCCCGATGCCAGATCGATGATCTCTTTCCTTGAAACATAACCTCGGTACCGTATCGGTGTTTGCCCCCCCTGCTGAGTCATCTCTCGTAGATTATGGTTGCCAGAACCACTATCGCTTCCCCAACAACAGGTTTCCAGCGCCGTTCTCTCCCCAGTCAGAGTCTCGGTATCTCGCCATTCCCAGAACACCGCGCGGCCGGTCATTTCCCCACATAGTTCATTATGCTGTGCATCTCCAACAGTAGTGCCAGGGTCCGGAAGATTATAATCATTTCCCCAACGGTATTCCTTGCTTCAGCTTGGCATTTTCCCCAGCATTTTGCATCCCTGCATGTAGAATCATATTGCATTGCATCCTCCCAAATCGCGTAGCATTTCCATTCTCATGGAGCATTACGCCATTGAAAAATTCAAACATACGCATGTAAGCATAAAACATTCTCGACATCCCAAGTGACAAACCAGAAGTTTGTTTCTAGTGCTCAGACTGAAGGTTGTTCATGACTTATTATCCCCAGCAGGGATCGTTAGCCCACGTGCCGCCTCAATTATCATTTTCTTTTTTGCCGATGCTGACAGGCATGAGAAGTTTCCGGTATTCAGACCGAAGTGGCATCAGGCCAATTTTCCGGTATTCAGACCGAAGTGGCATTCAGGCCAATTTTCCGGTATTCAGACCGAAGTGGCATTCAGGCCAGTTTTTCCGATATTCAGATCGAAGAAGTTTCCGACATTCAGGTCGATGCAACTTGTGGCATTCAGGCCAGTTTCCGGTATCCAGACCGAAGTGGCATTCAGGCCAGTTTCCGATATTCAGATCGAAGAAGTTTCCGACATTCAGGTCGATGCAACTTATGGCATTCAGGCCAGTTTCCGATATTCAGATCGAAGAAGTTTCCGACATTCAGGTCGATGCAACTTGTGGCATTCAGGCCAGTTTCCGGTATCCAGACCGAAGTGGCATTCAGGCCAGTTTCTGATATTCAGATCGAAGAAGTTTCCGACATTCAGGTCGATGCAACTTGTGGCATTCAGGCCAGTTTCCGATATTCAGATCGAAGAAGTTTCCGACATTCAGGTCGATGCAACTTGCGGCATTCAGGCCAGTTTCCGGTATCCAGACCGAAGTGGCATTCAAGCCAGTTTCCGATTTTTAGATCAAAGAAGTTTCCAACGATCAAGTCGAGGTAATTGTGGCATTCAGGCCAGTTTTCCGATTTCCAGATCGAAGTGGTGTTCAGACCAGATTTCCGGTGATTAGACCAACATTGATACTCTCATATTCCGATGCTTAGTGTTCAGACTAATGTGCGGCGTTCAGGCCATGGGTATTCCTGTGTTACCATTTATTTTGGTATCCAGGTCAACTTTCTGTTTCGGTACTCAGGCCGATTTTCACCGTACCAGACGGATTATTCTTTTAAGATTGCTTCTTTGCCGATTCTGACAGGCATGGTTAATTATTTCATAGGGATTCAAGATCAAAATCCGGGTCTTCTTAGTATTTAACCATCTCCCACTATGATCATATGAAGAACGTCCTGCTTCATATTCTCTAGTTGAAGACGCTTAAATAGGGGCAACTGTCATACCCCGATTTTGGTCCTGAATTTTTTATGTTTGTTTAGCATGCTTGGCCTAACCTTACTTTGGTTTTACATGAGGATTGGTTTTGATCCAAAGTCATGGTGTTGTTCATGTGATTGTTAATGCACATATGGTCTTGGTCATCTGAACAACCAAGCTTCTTGTGTTTCAAGCCACTTGCTAGTCATGTTATTGGTTCATGGATACTATGTCAAAACCCTAACCTTATGGTCTCATTTCATGACCTTGTTCATGTACATTATCAGTCAAGCTTTTTTTTTCAAAAGTCAAACATTCAAGTCATAAGACAAAACAATTTGGAAACCAACTTCAAACCATTTGTTAATCCATTTCAATCTATTTCATGTCATTGTAAATCATTACATGTGAGTCCATACAAGAAAATACAAAATTTGGCATTTTTGACCAACTGTTGACTTTGGTCAACAGTTGACTTTTTGGTCAACTTTGACCAAAGTCAACCCAAATTCATTAAACCCTAAATTTCACCATGATCATCAATACATTGTCCATTTACAAAGAAAATACCAAAAAAATGAAGTTTTGACCTATTGTTGACTTTGGTCAACAGTTGTCTTTTTGGTCAACTTTGACCAAAGTCAACCTCCCCATTGTTGACCATCAAGAACCTAACCTAACCCAATTTGCCTTGATTCTCCGTCCAAGCTTCACTTGGTGATGCCTTTTTCATGATTACTCCCATTACAAGTAAGTGACTTTGCACACCTTGTCTTTTTGGCATTTTGGAGCAAATGACCGTTTGCCTTGGTCTGTCCCTAATCCATTTCCAAGGGGTCCTCTAACAGCCCAACATTTGTTCATTACTTATCACTCTTGGCTTTAACCTAAAACAGTACATCAAACCATGAAAGTGCAAGATCAAGTCAATGGAAATATAGGATTTGCCTGCCCTACTGCTACAACATTCTGTCAATGAATTCCTGCAAAGCCACGGTTATGCCTCCAAGTGGTAGCTGCAGCCTGCAAAACCAGTGCACCATAAATCAACAGGTTGTTGTGCAAGGATCCATTCGATTAAGATAACATTGCTCAAGGGTTTGCTAAAGGGCCAACCTTCACCAAATGACCAAGGCAATAATGTCTCTCTAAACCAGACTAAATGTCCTGTTGCAACACATCCAGTCACAAGGCAAACATCAGGAAGCCAAAACTTATCTGCAAAAGCATACAATTGCATCACCATGGAAGGACACAGCAGGATAATAGCCTGAAACTACTGGCTGCATAACAGTCTGAAGCCTGAACTGAAATACCAATTATACTCACCTTCAAACCAGTGCCTAACCTCTTGTGCAGAATCACAACACCCTGCAACCTATACAGCAGACCATAACCCCGCAGTGAATATGCACCAACACACAACATTCTTATCGGCATCATTTCTGCCATGAATATTGTGGTTCAAAGCAAGGACCAATTATAGAGTCCTCCTGCAGCAGTTGGAAAACCACAACATTGCATCATCAAGTAATGACCTTTTAATCATAAGCATAGCAGTCCAATTCAGCTAACATTTGCAACAGCCACCCAATGCTAATTGACCAACCACAACCTAGTAACATACCTGTGGGAACACTGCTGTGTAAAACCAGACCAAGGTTGAACTTAGGCGAGTGGAAATACATGGATAAGGTGTGCTGCAGAATTGAGCAACATTAAACCTACAATCATCAACCCCATTCCTCATTGGAAGCATATGCTGCTAACTCAAGCCATCGACCCAGCTTGCCTTGCCATACCATGACTATACCCACCTGCATCAAGCCAAATTACCATGACCATAGCTTGCTGCAATAATCCAGGTGAAACCATGTCAAACCAGTGAAGATGAAAAGAAGAACCTGCTACCAGCTGCAATCATACAGTCATCATAGCTTACACAACTATTTAGACATGCTAGCACCTGCATTTGGCCTTAAAATTGTAATGATGAAGGGCTCATGAAAGCTGCAGCAAAAGAATCATCTCTGCATGAACTCGACCATCCAGAAACCTCAGTGCATAATCCATGAATATGTGTGTCAATGACCAACTTGTTTTAAGCCTACAAACTAGTTCAGACCTGCAGCAAAACCACAATCTCATGTCAGTTCCATTTCTAGCCTAGCAGGAAGCCCACCATATCCAACACCAGTCCAGGTACACGCATCCACATCTTGCAGCCAACATGAAGCCTAGTCAAGTTTGTTTCAATGCCTAAGTGCAAGTCAACAAACACCCTGCAGCCATCAATCCAAATATGTGAGCCAACCATACATCACTCTCCATAAACATGTCTTAATAGAGTAATACATTTGGTCACTTGAAACTCACCATGACAGGGGTAATGCATACAACAATTGGCCCTACAGCATGCTATGATCCTGTTACATTAGATGTCTACATCGAATCCAAAATTCTACAGATGGATAGCATCTTTTCCAAGCCACAGCAACATGCCTAACTACATCAATAACAAACCATAGCAAACCAAAGCTCCAATTTTCACTGCAGTAAACAAAATAATTACCGAGTCGGTTAAATTTCAGAAATATCCCAATTTGGCATAGAGACAAAAACAAAGAAGAAGGCACATGCTCAGGTTACCTGTTCCAGATCCAAGTATCAAACGAGATGGACCAAATTCTGAGCATCAAAAAAGGAACTTTGCAGGAACGCCTCTTTTGAACATCAAAGACCCCCTTGGAAACCCTAATCAAGGAACATAAATAGAGAGGGAGAGAAAATCAGTAGAGGAGAGACAACAGAAAAACTTGGAGGCGGAATTGAAAACTTGAAAAGCAAAATTAGAACCCTAATCCCCAACTCAGAAAAGAAACCGATTGAGAGAGGCGCAACGAAGGAGAAAGCAGAAGGAGGGTCACGTACCTGTTCATTCACTTCCGAGACATCCCAATCTGGTAGAATTCTCGCCCTTTTGTCGTTCCCTATTCAGATGCATAAATGTGTGCTTATCTACTACCTTCCAAACCTGATGTTTTCTATGCAAATTATGTTGTTTTTCTTCTTTCGTATGGATGATTAGAGTTGGATCTCGTGGACTAGGTTTAGGGATTCGTTGTTTGCATTTGTTTTCTTCTTGATACTTAGGTTTGGTCACTATTAGTAAGGTTTGGTTTTGTTTTGGGGGAGTTCTAAGCTGAGAGGGGAGAAGATGAGGCGAAGAGAACGTTTCAAATTTTGTTGTGTTTCTGTAAAAAAAAACGAATCGTCAAAGGTCAAAGGTGTTTGTTGCCTTTTGTAACGCCCAAATATTTATTTATTTATTTTATTATTTAAGTATTTATTTATGGTTAGTCGATATATTTTATGTTGTGGTTGATTTAATCGATAAGTCAGAAATATAGTCGAAAGTCGTAGAAAATATTATTAGAAATAATAATATAGTTGTTGTGTTATTTGAGTTAGTGGGCTTAATATCATGTGCGAATTAGTAAAATAGGGGGTGTTATAGTTAGGCCCATTATTAATAAAAAGAATTAGTATAGTTTTTAATAAAAAGAAATAGAAGTAGTGGAAGAAGTGGTCATAACAGTAAGAAGAAGAAAACTGATTTTTCTGTGCGACCGTGAGAGAAGAACGGCGAGGAGAAAACTACAATCGGAGGCGATTTCCGGAATTAGATTTTTGGGCTACCTTCAATCCAAACCTAAGGTAAGTGTGAGATTCAGATTTTATAATTGAAAATATGATAAATTAATTAGGTTTGGAATTGGTATTTTGGTATATTATAGAGACCCATTCTTAATTGGTTTATTTTAGAAACAGAACAAAAAGAAAAGTAGCGTATATATTGTTTTCCTCGTCAACACTGTAGCGCAAGAAGTGATATTCCTATATTGCTTCTTCCTTGACTTGCTAGTACTGAACATTATATATATATATATATATATATATATATATATATATATATATATATATATATATATATATATATATATATATATATATATATATATATATATATATATATATATATATATATATATATATTAAGTTGTGGTGTAATTAAATAATCATGTAGTTGTTGCGTTTATTAATTGGAATGGCAAATTATCTTACTTAACCTTTCAATAAGTGATGGAATTAGATTTTATAGCAATACATATGTATAGATGGAGCTGATGCCTAAAAGGAAAAATGGTGTACCTTTATCAAGTCACATGATAAATAGTGGTTCTGCAAGTATTTTGGGAGGAGGAATATTAAAATAAAGGTGATACTTGGAGTAACAATTAAATTCTCAGTAACCAAGACAAAGTAATACACCAAGTGAGTAACAAGGTAATAAGGTAATGTGTCATAAGAATTAAATAAAGGAGAGTTGAACTAATGATGTGAAGATAGGCGCATGATGTGTAGGAATGGATATCAAAAAGTCATAATATATATTACTTAAGTAATTAAGTTTAGTATTTCATAATATTAATAAGTTAACATTAGTAGTAAATTAATTAGTATTAGTTGGATTAAGAATTGCAGTGTATGCATATGCAGTAGCAGTAGCAGTTGATATTTATAGCAGGAGCATACCAGTAGCAGAATACACTGTATAGGAAATAAGCAGTTGAAGTAAATTGATTTAAGGGGAATATATAGGAATATTTAGTAGCATAAGTAGTAGGACTTATTAATATAAACAATGCCAATTTAGTCAGTTTAGCCGAATTAGGCGGAAAACGAAGTTTCCTGAAATTTAACAAAATTTGTCGGGGTAAGTCGGGTAACTTAAGAGTTGGTTTTTATCACGTTGTTTTGTCGAAATTGTGTTGTATAGTCGATTGTCGGCACAGTTAAGTTGTTATATGGTTCCGGTTTATGGAACAATTCCGAAGTTGCTAAGTTGAAGGCTTTCAAGCCAAAGTTGATTTCTAAGTTGCCGATGTTGTATAAGTTACTATGTTGCTCATGTTGTCATATTGTTTGTGTCGTAAAGTCGTGTATGTCATGTAGGACATTTGCATTATGTCGGGGCTGTTGCTCACACCATGTTGGCCTGGATTGGCAAATTTTAAGTTGAAAGTTGAAGGCTTATGCCTTGATGCCCAATAAAATGGCAATGATTTTAAGTTGGGAGTCTTACTCCGAATGGTACCACATACATAATTAGTCGAGTCACATTAATGTGTGCATTTCTTGGAATTGATGTTGATTGTTGTTTGGTTGATGTTGTGAAGTGGTGAATTATTTGTGATCCTTATATAAGTATTTTTTTTATCATACACTGTTTATAAAATTCGATATCTCACCCCTTCTGTTGAATGTTGTCCTTATGTGACAACGTGCAGGTAATCCTGAAGAGTAGCCGATTACCATTAGTCGAGTCGGTGGTCAGTCGCTCTGATACGTAGCACTCGGGGGAATGGTCGCGCGTCTGCTTTGTTGGGTCTTTTATTATGGCTGAATCTTAATTAGTCGAAGAACTTAGAGTTGCTTATTTCTTAATTAAAGTTGTTATTATGTTGTTTAAAGATGCTATGAATTAAGATTATGAATCCGCTGCGTGATATTTTATGAAGTTGAATTATTAGAGTGAATGACGTTGTTTATGTTGATTTTATGAAAGGGTGCTATGTATTTATGTATGATTTCCTTAATTTGGAAATTATTTAAAGTTGAAAAGGTGATATCCCATTTTATGGAAAATATTTGTAAACTCTGATTTCAGTTATATTCGCGGGTAGAAAATGGGGTGTTACATTAGTGGTATCAGAGCAGGTCGGTCTGTCCGGCCAGTTGTCGTGTCGTTACTGTCTAACAATTGTGTATTGTTACTAATCTAACTTTTAGTTGTGTTGTAGTGATAAGTTGAAATGGCTGGGAGAAACGACACTGCGATGGCTGCCGCAATGCAAGCAATGGCACAAGCTGTGCAGAACTTGCCAAATGCTGGTGGAGACGCTGGATCACGTAGCTTGGCGACTTTCCAAAGAGAGAATCCGCCGGTGTTTAAAGGGAAGCACGATCCAGATGCAGCTTTGGGATGGTTGAAAGAGATAGAGAGAATCTTCCGTGTTATGGATTGCACTCCAGCTCAGAAGGTTCGGTATGGTACTCACATGCTAGCAGTCGAAGCTGATGACTGGTGGCTAGAGACTCTTGAGAGGTTGACTGCGGCAGGTGAAGTCATTACTTGGGAGGTATTCCGTAGGGAATTCATGAGGAAGTATTATCCGGAAGATGTCCGTGGTAAGAAAGAAATTGAGTTCCTTGAGCTGAAGCAAGGAAACATGTCTGTCACTAATTATGCTGCAAAATTTGTGGAGTTGTCCAAATTTTATCCTCATTACACTGGTGCTGGTGCTGAATTTTCAAAATGCATCAAGTTTGAAAACGGTCTGCGCTCTGAAATTAAGAAGGCTGTTGGGTATTAGAAGATACGCATTTTTACTGAATTGGTTGATAGCTGCAGGATATTTGAAGAGGACAATAATGCTCATTACAAGGTTGTTAGTGATCGCAGAGGCAAGCAACATCAAAACCGTGGCAAGCCGTATGATGCTCCAGCTGGAAAAGGGAAGCAAAGAGCTGCTCCGGCTCAGAGAGCTAGTGGGGGAGGTGCTCCTGCTGGTATAGTTTGCTTCAAATGTGGTGAGGCTGGTCATAAGAGTAATGTATGCACTGCTGAAGTAAAGAGGTGTTTTCGTTGTGGTAAGATCGGGCATGCAATAGCTGATTGCAAGCACAAGGAAATGATTTGTTTTAATTGTGGTGAAGAAGGGCATATTGGAAGCCAGTGTCAGAAGCCAAAGAAATCTCAAACTGGAAAGGTGTTCGCATTGACCGGAACTCAAACCTCCAGTGAGGACAGACTTATCCGAGGTACATGTTTCATAAATGGTACTCCTTTAATTACTATTATTGATACCGGTGCTACACACTGTTTTATTTCTGACAACTGTGCTCGAAGCCTGAGTTTAAAATTGTCTGCTTTGGATGGTGATTTGATTGTCGAGACCCCAGCTAAGGGATCAATAGCTACTTCATTGGTATGTTTAAAGTGTCCTTTATCGATCTTCGATAAAGATTTCTATGTTGATTTAGTATGTTTGCCGTTGGCTGGGATGGATGTAATTCTTGGTATGAACTGGTTAGAGTATAATTATGTTCATATAAATTGTTATCATAAGTCGGTGAGATTTTCCACTCCTGAAGAGGAAGGAATTAGCTTATTACCTTTCAGAGAATTACGAAAATTAATGAAAGAGGAAGCTCAGATGTTTTCCTTGATGGCGACGTTGTCGGTTGAGAATAAAGCTAAAATTGATGAACTGTTAGTAGTGAAAGAATTCCCTGAAGTATTCCCTGATGAAATTCCTAGTGTGCCGCCAGAGAGGGAAGTTGAATTTACGATTGATCTGGTACCTGGTACTAGGCCTGTTTCGATGGCACCGTATAGAATGTCGGCATCTGAATTGTATGAATTAAAGAAGCAGCTGGAAGACTTACTTGAGAAAAAGTTTATAAGGCCAAGTGTATCACCGTGGGGAGCTCCAGTGCTGCTAGTAAAGAAGAAGGATGGTAGTATGAGACTTTGTATTGATTACAGACAGCTGAATAAGGTAACGATCAAGAATAAGTATCCACTACCGAGGATAGATGATTTGATGGATCAATTAGTGGGTGCTTGTGTGTTCAGTAAAATTGATTTGAGATCGGGCTATCATCAGATCAAAGTGAAAGATGAAGATATTCAGAAGACAGCGTTCAGAACTCGGTATGGACATTATGAGTATTCTGTGATGCCTTTCGGTGTGACTAATGCGCCGGGAGTATTTATGGAATACATGAATCGTATTTTTCATACTTACCTGGACCAATTTGTAGTAGTATTTATTGATGATATCTTGATTTACTCTAAGTCAGAAGAAGAGCATAAAGAACATTTGAGATTAGTGTTGGATGTTTTGAAAGACAAGAAATTGTATGCGAAGCTGTCCAAGTGTGAGTTTTGGTTAAGAGAAGTCAGTTTTCTCGGCCATGTAATTTCAGGAAAAGGTATTGCTGTAGACCCTTCAAAGGTAGAAGCTGTATTGCAATGGGAGACTCCTAAGTCGGCTACCGAGATTAGAAGCTTTTTGGGATTAGCTGGATATTATAGAAGGTTTATTGAAGGATTTTCGAAGTTAGCACTTCCGTTAACTAAATTAACTTGTAAAGGTAAAGCTTTCGTGTGGGATGTTCAGTGCGAAGAGAGTTTTAATGAATTAAAAAGGAGATTGACGTCGGCGCCGGTTTTGACTTTGCCAAATCCAGAGGAACAGTTTGTAATTTACTGTGATGCTTCATTGATGGGTTTAGGAGGTGTGCTTATGCAAAATCATAAAGTAATTGCTTATGCGTCGCGACAGTTGAGAATTCATGAAAAGAACTATCCTACGCATGATCTTGAACTTGCTGCTGTTGTGTTTATGTTGAAAATCTGGAGGCATTATCTTTATGGTTCTAGATTCGAAGTTTTCAGCGATCATAAAAGTTTAAAGTATCTATTTGATCAGAAAGAGCTGAACATGAGACAACGTAGGTGGTTAGAATTGCTTAAAGATTATGATTTTGGTTTGAATTATCATCCAGGTAAAGCAAATGTGGTGGCCGATGCTTTAAGTAGGAAAACCTTGCATGTGTCAGCAATGATGATTAAGGAGTTGGAATTAATTGAGCAATTTCGTGATATGAGTTTGGTTTGCGAAGTAACCCCGCAGAGTGTAATGCTAGGAATGCTAAAGATTAATAATGATTTTATGGATAGTATACGAGAGGCACAGAAATTGGATGTGAAATTAGTAGATATCCTTAATCGTTGTGGTCAATCTGAGAAGAGTGACTTTAAGATTGATGCGAGAGGTGTGTTGAAATTAGGTGAAAGAATTTGTATTCCTGATGACGCGGTTATGAAAAGAAGCATTCTAGAAGAGGGTCATAGAAGCAGTTTGAGTATTCATCCAGGAGCTACTAAAATGTATCAGGATTTAAAGAAAATATTTTGGTGGCCCGGAATGAAAGAAGATGTGGCTCGTTTTGTGTATGCATGCTTAACTTGTCAGAAGTCGAAGATTGAGCATCAGAAGCCTGCTGGGTTGATGCAACCGTTGGAAGTTCCAGAGTGGAAATGGGATAGCATTTCTATGGACTTTGTAACGGGGCTGCCTGTTACTTTGAGAGGGCATGATTCGATTTGGGTGATCGTTGATAGGCTCACGAAGTCGGCTCACTTCATACCTATTAACATCACTTACCCAATTGCGAAATTGGCAGAGATTTACATCCGAGTAATTGTGAAGTTGCATGGTGTTCCTCTGTGTATTGTGTCGGATAGAGATCCGAGGTTTACATCAGAATTTTGGAAAAGTCTGCAAGATTCGTTGGGTTCTAAGTTGAGGTTGAGTTCGGCATATCATCCTCAAACCGATGGCCAAACTGAGAGAACTATTCAGTCATTGGAGGATTTGCTGAGAGCTTGTGTTCTTGAGCAAGGAGGTTCGTGGGACACTTATCTTTCATTGATTGAGTTCACATATAATAATAGTTACCATTCTAGTATCGGAATGGCGCCTTTTGAAGCATTGTATGGTCGTAGGTGTAGAACTCCGTTGTGTTGGCATGAATCTGGTGAGGGTGTAGTACTTGGACCAGAGTTAGTTTGAGAAACTACCGAGAAAGTGAAGTTTATCCGAGAGAAGATGAAAGCTTCTCAGAGTAGGCAGAAGAGTTATCATGACAAGCGGAAGAAGGATTTAGAATTTCAAGCTGGTGACCATGTGTTTTTGCGAGTCGCGCCTGTGACCGGTGTTGGGAGAGCTTTAAAGTCTAAAAAGCTCACTCCTCGTTTCATTGGTCCGTATCAAATCTTAGAACGAGTTGGAAAAGTTGCTTATCGGATGGCATTACCACCAAATCTTTCGAATTTGCATGATGTATTCCATGTGTCGCAGCTTCGGAAGTATGTCTCAGATCCGTCCCATGTGGTTAGTATGGATGATGTGCAAGTGCGGGATAATCTAACGGTGGAGACAAAGCCTGTACGAGTTGAAGATCGTGAAACAAAGACTCTTCGAGGAAAAGAGATTGTGTTGGTCAAAGTCGTTTGGTTGGGAGCTGCGGGCGAAAGCATGACATGGGAATTGGAGAGCAAGATGCGAGACTCATATCCTGAGCTGTTTGAAGCAGGTAAATTTTCGAGGACGAAAATATTTTTAAGTGGGGGAGAGTTGTAACGCCCAAATATTTATTTATTTATTTTATTATTTAAGTATTTATTTATGGTTAGTCGATATATTTTATGTTGTGGTTGATTTAATCGATAAGTCAGAAATATAGTCGAAAGTCGTAGAAAATATTATTAGAAATAATAATATAGTTGTTGTGTTATTTGAGTTAGTGGGCTTAATATCATGTGCGAATTAGTAAAATAGGGGGTGTTATAGTTAGGCCCATTATTAATAAAAAGAATTAGTATAGTTTTTAATAAAAAGAAATAGAAGTAGTGGAAGAAGTGGTCATAACAGTAAGAAGAAGAAAACTGATTTTTCTGTGCGACCGTGAGAGAAGAACGGCGAGGAGAAAACTACAATCGGAGGCGATTTCCGGAATTAGATTTTTGGGCTACCTTCAATCCAAACCTAAGGTAAGTGTGAGATTCAGATTTTATAATTGAAAATATGATAAATTAATTAGGTTTGGAATTGGTATTTTGGTATATTATAGAGACTCATTCTTAATTGGTTTATTTTAGAAACAGAACAAAAAGAAAAGTAGCGTATATATTGTTTTCCTCGTCAACACTGTAGCGCAAGAAGTGATATTCCTATATTGCTTCTTCCTTGACTTGCTAGTACTGAACATTATATATATATATATATATATATATATATATATATATATATATATATATATATATATATATATATATATATATATATATATATATATATATATATATATATATATATATATATATATATATATATATATATATATATATATATTAAGTTGTGGTGTAATTAAATAATCATGTAGTTGTTGCGTTTATTAATTGGAATGGCAAATTATCTTACTTAACCTTTCAATAAGTGATGGAATTAGATTTTATAGCAATACATATGTATAGATGGAGCTGATGCCTAAAAGGAAAAATGGTGTACCTTTATCAAGTCACATGATAAATAGTGGTTCTGCAAGTATTTTGGGAGGAGGAATATTAAAATAAAGGTGATACTTGGAGTAACAATTAAATTCTCAGTAACCAAGACAAAGTAATACACCAAGTGAGTAACAAGGTAATGTGTCATAAGAATTAAATAAAGGAGAGTTGAACTAATGATGTGAAGATAGGCGCATGATGTGTAGGAATGGATATCAAAAAGTCATAATATATATTACTTAAGTAATTAAGTTTAGTATTTCATAATATTAATAAGTTAACATTAGTAGTAAATTAATTAGTATTAGTTGGATTAAGAATTGCAGTGTATGCATATGCAGTAGCAGTAGCAGTTGATATTTATAGCAGGAGCATACCAGTAGCAGAATACACTGTATAGGAAATAAGCAGTTGAAGTAAATTGATTTAAGGGGAATATATAGGAATATTTAGTAGCATAAGTAGTAGGACTTATTAATATAAACAATGCCAATTTAGTCAGTTTAGCCGAATTAGGCGGAAAACGAAGTTTCCTGAAATTTAACAAAATTTGTCGGGGTAAGTCGGGTAACTTAAGAGTTGGTTTTTATCACGTTGTTTTGTCGAAATTGTGTTGTATAGTCGATTGTCGGCACAGTTAAGTTGTTATATGGTTCCGGTTTATGGAACAATTCCGAAGTTGCTAAGTTGAAGGCTTTCAAGCCAAAGTTGATTTCTAAGTTGCCGATGTTGTATAAGTTACTATGTTGCTCATGTTGTCATATTGTTTGTGTCGTAAAGTCGTGTATGTCATGTAGGACATTTGCATTATGTCGGGGCTGTTGCTCACACCATGTTGGCCTGGATTGGCAAATTTTAAGTTGAAAGTTGAAGGCTTATGCCTTGATGCCCAATAAAATGGCAATGATTTTAAGTTGGGAGTCTTACTCCGAATGGTACCACATACATAATTAGTCGAGTCACATTAATGTGTGCATTTCTTGGAATTGATGTTGATTGTTGTTTGGTTGATGTTGTGAAGTGGTGAATTATTTGTGATCCTTATATAAGTATTTTTTTTATCATACACTGTTTATAAAATTCGATATCTCACCCCTTCTGTTGAATGTTGTCCTTATGTGACAACGTGCAGGTAATCCTGAAGAGTAGCCGATTACCATTAGTCGAGTCGATGGTCAGTCGCTCTGATACGTAGCACTCGGGGGAATGGTCGCGCGTCTGCTTTGTTGGGTCTTTTATTATGGCTGAATCTTAATTAGTCGAAGAACTTAGAGTTGCTTATTTCTTAATTAAAGTTGTTATTATGTTGTTTAAAGATGCTATGAATTAAGATTATGAATCCGCTGCGTGATATTTTATGAAGTTGAATTATTAGAGTGAATGACGTTGTTTATGTTGATTTTATGAAAGGGTGCTATGTATTTATGTATGATTTCCTTAATTTGGAAATTATTTAAAGTTGAAAAGGTGATATCCCATTTTATGGAAAATATTTGTAAACTCTGATTTCAGTTATATTCGCGGGTAGAAAATGGGGCGTTACACCTTTCCCGATGTCATTTGATCTTCCCAACATTGTTGATTCCCCATGAATAGCTTAACAGCTGGCCATTAACAAGGGTGCTTTCCACCCTTCTGTTCGCCTCCTCACGTGGGCCAAGCTAGAACAGGTTTCTATAAACCTCACCCAACAGACTATTTTTTGTTTTGGTTTTTATTTTTTTAATTAATTTCAATCTATTCTGGTTTAATATTTTAGTTGTTATTAAAATGATAACTAGTCATGAGTGGCCTGGTGGAGAGGGGTGGTTTCCATAGTCTTGAGTGGAGTGGGATCAATACTCATGTATAGCATTTTTTGGCATTTTATTTCTTTTAGCTATTTTATTTTCTTTTAGCATTTTCATTTCTTTTTATGTTTATGCCTTTATTATACTCATAGTTTCATTTGTTCATAATGCAAATTTGTTTTCTCTTAATTTCACCATTCATTCAAAACCATTTTTAAACTTATAAAAATCATATTTTTCTCGATTTAATATCGAGCCCATTTTCACACCCTTGTAAGTCGATTGCTTTTTAAGCATCGCCATCAACCTCACATAGCTTACTCTTGGGCTTCCTTACAATGAGACATGTCCCTTGCACTTACACTCATACATTGTTTAATGCTTCATTATTTCATTCTTTGATTATTTGATTCGATTATATACTTGTTTATATCTTACTTGTTTGATTAACTGTGGCCTACTTGTATGGTGTATGAGGCATGTATTATTATTGTTTGTTTGCCATGAACAATCCCCATTCATAACAAATGTATCCCTCTCCCATGAAATGTATAATATTTTTTCATTCTTTATTCATCTGTAAATACAAGAATTAAAATGAGCATTCGATAACCATTTCAAAGCAAGATCAAAACCTCGATCCAACGTCGAGTAATCTTTTTTTCAAAACCTAACAGAACCAGCACGTATTCATCCACCCTTTTGTAAGTCGATTGCTTTATGCATCGCCATCAACCTTGTAAGCCGATTGCTTTATGCATCGCCATCAACCTTATAAGTCGATTGCTTCATGCGTCGCCATCTACCCTTATCCCTAACACTTCTCCTTGCTCCACTCGTCAACTCTTGTTCCGATTAGGTAGCACCCATTAGATAGAACCTTTTGTATGATAACATAGGTAGGATTCCCATATCCTTTTGTATGATAACATAGGTAGATATTCCCATTTGTAAATCCTAACACTTAAGTACATATTGCATGACAACTCTAGGGCAGAGCTCCCCCATTTCTAGACCTTTCTGAGCGTCTCCGATCTTGTGGCATGTAGTCCGTTCTATTGCAAAGAGGTAACTGCCTAAGACTCGATTCAGCGAGCTGCGACACCTACTTCTAGGACGTGAACACATCGCCCACTCTCCTTTGACACAACTGGTGTCCTCCTTTGTAAGTCCATGTTCAGATGGCAAGCCCTATGTAGGGGAACTACGTTGCTCTGATCCTCATACCAGATGAGGTACGTAGGCAGGAGGTTGTACGAGATCTCTCCGGGCACCCTTTTTTTTTTGTGTGTGTTTGCTTGACAGCTAGCAGGCTCGAGTACCAGACTCCCTGTTAGCTTGTTTGTTCAACTTTGTTGTTGCTTCTGACGATTCAACGTCCAGTTAAACCTTTTGTGTGTGTAGGAGTCTGACATAAGTCCAGCGATTGGCAGTTGGTTTCCTGTGTGTGTTTGTTGGTTCGGAGTCCGATGTAAGTCCAGCGATTGACATTCGGTTTCCATGTTTGCCTGTTTGTGTGGAGTCTGACATAAGTCCAGCGATTGGCAGTCGGTTTCCTGCGTGTGTTTTGTTTGGCGTGCGTGTAGCCGAACTACGGCAACTCTGATTCTCATGTTCAGATGAGATACGTAGGCACAAGATGTGATGTCTTGCCGAGTTTGATTGACAACTAACAACTAATCCTTGTTTGCGTTCGCCCTTGTTGCGATCCTTTCTCTCGCCCTCGTTGCGATCGAGATCTTCCCTTTCTCTTGCCCTAGTTGCAATCGAGACTTTTGTTCCCGTAGTTAGCTGAACTACGTTTTGCTCTGATTCTCATTCCCGATGAGATACGTAGGCATAAGACGCGATGTCTTAGCGAGCACACTTATCCTTAACCCTTAGGTAGCCGAGCTACGAAGACTCTGATTCTCATAATCAGATGAGATACGTATGCAATGGATGCGATATCTGTGCGAGTCATTTTTCTCTTGACCCTTTTAGTAAATAGTACATTAGATAAACACACACCCTTTAGACAAGAACAACAAGAGTGGATCCCGTAGAGTACTACGGATGCGTAGGGGTGCTAATACCTTCCCTTCGCATAATCGACTCCCAAACCCAAGATTTGGTTGCGAGACCTTGTCTTTTCCTTTCCTTTCTCCAGGTTTACTTCGAGCGTTTCCTTTCCCTCCTTTGGGATAAATAACGCACGGTGGCGACTCTTCTGTCATTTCTTTCTCGCCGGTTGTTTTTTCGCACCTCTGTATTTTTTCAGGCTGCGACAACGGTCCTTGAGGGTTAATAAAGAAGACTCTTCAAAGTCTGAGGACTGGAAAGCTTGTATGAATCCAGGGAGTTCGATCTCCGTGGAGTACGGATAAGTCGAGAATACAAGGTGATGAATCAGAAAAGTCCAGACGAGTCTGGGAGCTCTCAAAAGTGGAAAGCTGACACTGGATTTAGATGTTGAATACCAGGGTTCGACGAGTCGACGGGTGTTCTGTGCCAGAATTTCCTTATTTCCCCAAGCAGAGGCAGAATTGTTACGTTCCCAGCAGATTCAAGGTTTGTGTCTTCCCTAGCAGGGTCGGGATGGTTCTCTCCCCAGCGGGTTCGAGATTGATATTTCCTCAGCAGCTAGGCCGGAAGGTTGCTATTTCCCTTAGCAGGGTTGGAGATTACTATTTCCCCAGCGGAGGTGTCCGTTGCTAGCTTTTTTCCTCAGCAGCGAGTCGAGGAGTGTTGTTTTCCCCGCAGAGTGGGTTGGTGGTTTATTCCCCAGTGAAGTCCCCAAGCGGATCGGGTTCAGCGGAGGTCATCCCTGGCAGGGTGGTCCTTTCCCCCAGCAGCAGTGTTATTCCCCAGCAGGGTGGAGATTGGAGTGCTGTCGAGTTCCTCAGCAGAGTGCCTCGAGCTCCCTAGAAGAGTCCCTTGAGGGGATACTTTTTATGCATTCATCATTTAGATAAGCATAGCATATTGCATGCCTAATTGCGTAGCATTTCCATGGTTGTGGAGCATTACGCTGTAAAAAAATCTTGCATCAGCATTGGAAGCATAAGCTAGTCTTAAGCCGTGGTTACTGTTTGAGAAACGGTTTATTTGGTTGGAAGATCAGCCTCAGCATTGCAAGCATAAGTTAACCCCAAGCCGTGGTTACCATCCGAGAATGGGTTTTGTCGGTCGGTGAAGATGATACTCCGAGGAGTTCAGCATCGTGACGTTGGGTTAACGGTATTTCCCCCCAGTAGTGCGGTATTAGAGGAAGAATTTCTGTCGTGCGAGATGGAAGTTGGAAGGTGTTACTTTGAGGAGTTTAGCATCATGGTGTTGGGTCAACGGTATTCCTCAGTAGTGCGATACTGGAGGAGATTTCTGTCGTGCAAGATGGAAGATGGAAGGTGTTACTCTGAGGAGTTCAGCATCGTGATTTTGGAGCAACAGCATTCCCCAGTTAGTCCCCGGCAAGCGTCTTCCTGGTTTTGACATATGGAGATGTCATCCCTGCGATACCAGTAAGTGTCGTGTCGATCCCTGTGATGTCCCTTTTCTTTGGTGTCAGTAAACATCATTGTTCGATGTCAGTAAACGTCGAATTCCTTCCCAGACATCAGTAAATGTCTGGTAGAATATCCTTTCTTTGGTGTCAGTAAACATCATTGTTCGATGTCAGTAAACGTCGAGTTCCTTCCCAGTCATCAGTAAATGTCTGGTAGAATATCCTTTCTTTGGTGTCAGTAAACATCATTATTCGATGTCAGTAAACGTCGAATTCCTTCCCAGTCATCAGTAAATGTCTGGTAGAATATCCTTTCTTTGGTGTCAGTAAACATCATTGTTCGATGTCAGTAAACGTCGAGTTCCTTCCCAGTCATTGGTAAGTGTCTGGTCGAATACTCTCTGATATGTCGCCATCAGAGTGGTGGTTGGTGTTATTTCCAGCATTGCCGACGGAATTAGCATGGAAAATGGAGAACGAGGTTCATGGTTTGGCAGCAGGAGTGTTATGAAGTTGTCGGGGTTCAAATGTGGTGATCCGGGATCATCCGCTCGAAGGAAAATATTTGCGGGGTTCAAGAAAAGAGCAAAAAAGAGAATAATCCCCAGCTGAGCGCAGAATTGTTCGTTCACCGTGGATTAAGTAGGGATGGTATGCTCATGGCTTATTATCCCTAACATGAATGGTTGGCCCACGCGCCGAATCATTTATCAGTTTCCCGGTATTCAGACCGAAGTGGCATTCAGGCCAGGTTCCCGGTATTCAGACCGAAGTGGCATTCAGGCCAGGTTCCCGGTACTCAGACCGATGTGGCACTCAGGCCAGTTTTCCGATTTTCAGATCGAAGAAGTTTCCGACGATCAGGTCGAAGTACTTGTGGCACTCAGGCCAGTTTTCCGATTTTCAGATCGAAGAAGTTTCCGACGTTCAGGTCGAAGTACTTGTGGCATTCAGGCCAATTTCTGGTTTTCAGATCGAAGAAGTTTCCGACGATCAGGTCGAAGTACTTGTGGCGTTCAGGCCAGGTTTTTCCGGTGTTCAGGCCGAGGTGGGTGTTCAGACCAGATTTTCCGATGTTCAGATCGAAGAGGTTTCCGACGTTCAGGTCGAAGTACTTGTGGCATTCAGGCCAGTTTCTGATTTTCAGATCGAAGAAGTTTCCGACATTCAGGTCGAAGTACTTGTGGCATTCAGGCCAGTTTCCGATTTTCAGATCGAAGAAGTTTCCGACGATCAGGTCGAAGTACTTATGGCATTCAGGCCAGCTTTCTGGTATCCAAATCGAGGTGGTATTCAGACCAAAGCGGCATTCAGGTCAATCTCTCGGTGTTCAGACCGACATTAATACTCTCATATTCCGATACTCAGTATTCAGACTGATGAGCGATGTTCAGGCCGTGGTGGTTCCTGTGTTGCCATTTATTTTGATATCCAAGTTAATATTTTCTTTTCGGTACTCAGGCCGACTTTCTCCGTACCAGACGGATTCTGCTTTTGAGATCGTTTCTTTATCGATTCTGACAGGCACTGTTAATTATTTCCCCAGCGGAGCACAAATTGTTCGTCTGTTCTTGGTATTCAATCACTCTTCACCCTGATCATCTGAAAGCCGAGGTTGTTCATATCGACAGGTTCACAGTGGATTAAATAGGGGCAGCTGTAACAGCTCAAAATTTGCCCTCCTCTCTTGGGACTAGCTTAGCATATTGCATTTCATATTTAGGGCATTAGTCATTGCATATTGCATATCATATGAAAAACAAACAAGTCATTCTCCTAAGTCTTTCTCAGAAGATAGAGAGGTTAAGAGATTCAAGCTTGAAGGTCTCATAAATTGATCACTAGCCATCTAAGGGTTTGTGCTTCAATTAGGGTTTCTTGGTTCTTCAAGGAGGTTAAGCATTATCTTGGTTGCAAGGATACATCATCATCATTATGGCTATGTCATCCTCCATGGATTCATTGTTCATGCTCAGATTCCTTGGGATTAGGATTTTGACCTCTGGTCAACCCTAATCAGATGCATTCTACCAGTCAGGGTTTCAAGGAGATGAGGTTATTTGCTTGGATGGGGATCATATGATTATTATGTGAAGCTTACAAGAGCTAGGGTTTCATTTTGGAGCCATTTCCTTAGGTGGTTGAGGCTCAAAGCTGATCAGAGCATGGCTAGGTCATCTGAGGACCTAAAAAGTCAACAGAAAGTCAACTGAGGGCTAGGAGGTGGAGAAATGATTTTCAACATCTCATTCATGTTCAAAAAAGGCTTATTCATCATTACAAATGCATATCTAGAAGAATTTGAGGTCAGATCAAAACTTTCCAAAAATGGAAAGTGACCTATAATTGAAAGTTTCCAAAAATGGAAAGTTTTTGGTTCAAATTCAACTTGATCTTGCATCATCAAAAAAGCTTCAAATGCAATTTTGTCCAACATGAAAGTTGAATATCTCTCTCTCCCATTTCCAAAAAGTCCAAGATCATGAGCATCTGATGAATGGTTGAGGAGATATGGTCCAATCATTGCCAAGTGGGCTTGAAACTTCAAAAGGGCATATCTTTTGATTCAAAACTCCAAATTGAGTGGCTCTTCTTGCATTTTTCTTCTCATGACATGAAGTTTCCAAACCATTCATCACATTGCATGAATTTCCATCATATGATCATTTGTTATTTCAAGTCAATTTTGGAGGGAAAATGGCCAATTCAAAAATGGTGCATCATGGGAACTTTTTACCATTGCCATTGTGTTTCGAAAATGATTTTAAGTGAAAATGATCAGCCACATGGTACTGTTCACGTTGGAAATAGCCATGCACCCTCCAATTTGTCATTTTTGGTCATAACACCTTATCTTGATTAATCACAACTAAACCATGCCTAATTTTAATTAGTATGTGATTAGTGAAGCATATATATTGATAATCATAACAGAATTTCACTTTAGCTTCATTCATTCACCATTTTAGATCTAGTTTTCATCTCACATCAAAAATTTTCTCTCAACCAAAACGTGAAATTTCTTCAAAGAACCTTGCATTTTTCTTCCATATTCTGAATCATTGAGTGTAGTAGATGGAGAATCAAGCTTTGGATTGTTGAATTCGTGTGGAAATTATGCATTGAAGCTCAAGAACTCAAGAATGGAAATGGATTGTTAAGCTAGATCTACACAGTTTCAAGCTTCAAGTTCTTCACCAAATTTCATCACAAGTATTCTGGAGTTGATTTGGATCATTCAAGGCTTTGAAACTGCAGAATCCAGAACCTGCTCTTCAAGAGGTAGGTTTTTCGAAGCTTCCAATTCTTAAATCTATGTGCATGATAGTGTAGGTCACATGTTGCTGATGATCCTGATGAAAATTTTGTGTGATTTGGATGATTATTGAGTAAGATATGCTTGTTTGAAATTTTGTACATCAAACTTATTTTGCTCGATCTGCATTCGATGTGATGATTTAGCATGAATTGACAATGGATTATTGATATACGTTGCATGAGCTTTAATTTGGTATAATATTTGATGAATTCTGGAAAATTCTGGAAAATTCTGGAAATTGTTGCATGCGTGAACAGTAACCACCACCGTCTTCATGAAGAAGACGGTGGTTTCAGCCATTAGCGATGGCCTAGCGTCCATTTTGCGTCTGCGTCTGGTTCTTGCTGACTGTGCTAGGGTTTTTTGTCCTATTCACTTGCCATGCAGTTGCCTTGCTAGCATTATCATTGGCCAATGTTCATTGACTGGCGCCACGCAAGCGTTTGACCATGACCTGGACGCGCCATCTGGTTAATTGAAATGCCTTCGTTTTGCCTCTCCCTTAATTCGATTCCTGGCGAGGCACTTTAGAATTTTATTTTCTGTTTTCCACACGCACACACTTCGAATCCCTCTGGCGCCACTTATTCAAATTAATTTCACCAATTCATTTTCCCTCCATTTCCATATACTATGCTTCATTTCATTTCATTTTTTTCTCTCAACTTCAAAAATTCACAATAAATTAAAAAATGCTCCAAATAATCCCTGGTTTTTTGCTACTTGTTCATTAAGATGTTCTCTATTTTATGATGTTAATTTATGAAGTTGTGCATGGCTGGATTGTGAATTGTGCTAGACTATGTGATCATGTGTACATTTGTGACCTTGTTCCATTCATCTTATCATAGAATGCTCAATATTGATCCAAATGCATTAAAATTTTGTATGATGTTTCTTAACATGTTGATGGATGTTTGAGGCTTGATTGTGCATTTTTATCATTTGCCATTTTTGTTTTATGCACATGTTTGTATGGTGTGACAATGTGTGTCACACATTGGGATGTCTTGCTTGTGCAATTTTATTTCCCTATCAATTGAACTCTGATGATTCTGATTTTTTGTATGATGATTAGTTTGAATGTGTTGTATGCTCATAATTGTTTCCAAAATTATTTGAATCATTTCTGTTTTGATTTGGAATTTTCATTCTCAATGTCCAAATATGTGCTTTGAACTTGTCTTTGACTTCCCTTGCACATGAAATGAATTTGCTTAATGATTTTGACTTGGTCCTTTTTAGGAAATGTTAATATGTGTTTGAAATTGCATTGTGTTGAATATTAGCTCCTGTTTTGAATTTTTTCTTCACCTTTGACCCTAGGCTTTGACCTAGTGGTTTGTACTTACGTGTGAGCTTTGAATTTCAGGACCAAGCACCCAAATTCCATGGTTGATGTTGCTTCATCATTTGAATGTTGATATTTTCTATTGATTGCTAACATTTGTTTGTTTTGTAGGTTGATGATAATTCACTTGAGTTTGCCTTATGGCTTATATGTTGTACATTGGGATTGTCTGTTTGTTGTTGACTGTTGTCTGTTTGTCTGAATACTGTACTGATTTATTTAGTTGCTTACACAGGTACCTAAGTTGCTTTAAGTTCATTTGAACTTTGCATTGCTTGTGGTTGGCATACCACTTAGGTATTTTCCTTGATCTCCATGTAGTCTGGAAGACCTGTCATGTTATTTTGGCAGGCACCTGTCTGAAGCCCTCCTTAAGAGGCCATGTCTTTGTTTGTTTAATTTTGTGCCTTGTACATGTAAAGACCTCCTAAGTGAAGAGGCATTGGCAGATAAAAGGGATGTGCAATCCATCCCCTTCTACTCAGTTGTGTCATTCATCTTGCTCACACCCTGTGTTGATGCACTTTGAATAAAAACCCAAATCTTGTTGTGTCAAGTCATGTGGAATAGAGTCCCACATTCTGGACTCCCACACATTCTTTGATTCAAGCTCACCCAGGCCTGGGTTAAGAGCTATGAGGCATAACCCTCATCTCCATTTCATCTGCTCACCCTAACTCTCAATGTTAGAGGTTAAGAGCCTGACCACCCTTCCAGTATTTGGCTTGTTTGTCAAGGTCGATATGACCCCTTGACTAAAGCCCAACCTTGCTTGAGCCCCCTTGGTTGTGTATAGTGTGTGCTATTTGCTTTTGATGTTTATCTGCTTAACTTCTCATCTCCTTTCTGTAGGAGTCGTATGATCAACTTTTGAGGAAGTTGACGTACGTAGAGATAGACTTGAGTTGACTCACTGCCTGTGTGAGTCAAACTCTTGTTAGAAACCTCAACCTAGGACTATTGTGGATTACATGATAACTATTAGACTCGAGTCAGTCTCCCCTTTTAGTTTGTCATTTCCCAGTCTCTAGTTAGGATAGAAATTTCTCCCCTGTTAAGGGGAACTACGT